>NC_065444.1:195079338-195384338 GCF_917563875.1 Diabrotica virgifera virgifera
TCGGATGGTAAATATTTGATCTATTGTTGACCTTCCACTTCGAAAGCCGCATTGGTAGTCGCCTAGAATATCTTCCGAATACGGAGTGAGTCTCTTTAGTAAGATAATTGATAGAATCTTATACGCTGTACTAATAAGCGATATGCCTCTGTAGTTTCGGAATTGCTCTTTATTTCCCTTCTTATGCATGGGTATTATAACGCTTCCATTCCATTCTCTAGGCATTTTCTGCTGTTGCCATACTCTGAGAATAATGTCATACAATTTTTGATGTAAAACGTTTCCTCCTTTTTTTATCAATTCTCCATTTATACCATCATTTCCTGGTGCTTTGTGATCTTTAAGAGATGCTATTGCATTCTTTACTTCTTGGAGTGTTGGTGGTGGTATTTCCACATCTGCAGAATGAAATGTAGTCTCTGATTCCTCCATCTCACTTTCAATATTTAGTAAATTCCGAAAGTATTCCTTCCACCGCTCTACGATTTCTGTTTCCATCATTATCAGTTCACCTGCTTCATTTCTCATAGCTTGTGTTACCCCAACATTTCCACCGTGTCTGACTGTCTTCACTTCCCTAAAGAATTTTCTTATTTGATTCCTCTCGCCACTTATTTTCATTACTCGTATTTGCTGTTCTATGTAGCTTCTCTTTTTAGTTCTGAGTAGTTGCCTTGTCTGTGCCCTCGTTCTGCGAAAATCTGCTTTGTTCTCATCTGTAGGGTTTTGTAGCATTTTCATTCTTTTGTGAGTTTTTGTTTCCAGCATTTCTTCGCATTGTTAGTCAAACCATTTCTGTTTTGGGCGAGTCCTCTTTTTCCCAATGGTTTCTTTCGCTGCTTGTTCTATCACTGATGCCACTCGCTGCCATGCATCTCCTAGGTCTACATTTTGGTCTTCCTCTCCCAGCAATTGAAATCTGTTGCTTATGGCTACTTGGTACTCCAGTTCTTTATTTGGTGTTTGAAGAGCTTCTATGTCCCATCTTTCTCTTTGTTCTTGTTGCTCCATCTTCTGTACTGATATTCGTGTTCTCAACTTTGATTTTACAAGAAAATGATCACTATCGCTGTCAGCTCCTCTCATACTTCGTGTATTAATAACGCTACTAGAGTGTCTTGCATCAATGAGGACATGATCTATTTGGTTACGTGTTCTTCCATCATTTGACACCCATGTGACCTTGTAAATGTCCTTTCTTTCAAATTGGGTGGATTTAATAATCATGTTATTAGATATTGCGAATTGTGTTAGCCGATGTCCATTATCATTTGTTGTATCGTGTAGGCTATGTTTACCAATTACTTCTCTTAAATAGTCTTCCTTACCTAGTTTAGCATTACAGTCCCCCATTACTATTTTGATGTCATGTTTTTGCGCTGCTTTATACTGTTGGTCTAGTAATTCGTAAAATTCGTCCTTCCTATCTTCTTCGGCATCTTCTGTTGGGGCATAAATTGAGAATATAGTGAGATTGAACCACTTACTTTGAGTCTAATATAGCAGATACGTACGTTTAATTCACATGTTTTTGCAAAATAATTTTACAGTGATTAATTATTTATATGGGAAATAAGCCACAATTAAAATGAAAAAAATAATTTTATTAACGTTTCGACGCCCAAATCGGGTGCCGTTGTCAAAATACAAAATATTACTAAAATAAACAAAAGAGTTGTTGCTAAGCAAAAAGATTCTTCTAATAATTTATTTAATCTCACTCATTTATATTGGCAATTCAGACATATATTATACATTTTAAAGTAGAAGACTTTAAAATGATATTGCCAATATTTATGAGTTGCGTTCCTGGGACGACTTACTGAAAGATAGTTCATTCGATTACATGAAATCAACCCCAACTCAAGAATATCCGTCATAAAAAATTATAGCATGTGATCTGTCTTTAAAAAGACAACCAAATGCAACGACAGTAAAATTCTCGCGTTAGAGACTTCATAGTAAATCACAAGGGAAAACCAGGAAAAACCCTGCGATACTATCCCGACATCTTAAGTATTTAGTCTTATATTAATTTACTCTCAAAAAATAATACCAAATTCTGACTTGTAAAATAAATTATTAATTAATAAAATTATTTTAAATAAAATTATTAAAATTATTTTTTTCATTTTAATTGTGGCTTATTTCCCATATAAATAATTAATCATAAAAATGCCACAAGGAAATAGCTTCAGAACAACATTAATTTTACAGTATTTAGAATAATTTTTGTCATTTTTTTTAAATTAAATTAATAGTATAAATCTTCTTCTTTCATAAACTATCCAAAGTATTAGTGTAACTGCATAATTTTCTGACTTATAGCGTTGCAAAAAAATTAATTTGGGATAAACAAATTAAATACCTTTTAAACTATTTGACCAATTGCTTTGAAATTTAGGGTATGATTTAAGCACTACGAGTCTCAGCATTCCGTGTAATAAGAACGTTCTAAGATAATTTTTACATAAGTTATGAATACAGGGTGTCCCAGACTAATTTAGCCAGGCTATATCTCTTAAACGAATAGAGATTTTCGAATGGGACAAAAAGTGATATATTCTACTTGTAATACACTTTAATATGGCGTACAAAAAATCATCCCCTAAATATTCATCCTTTAGTTACAACCCCTAACTTTAATTTTTTTTAATAGCACCCTGTATATTTTTTTATAGTTTTGGATGTGGTCTTTTATCGTCTATTCAACACATTTTTTGAAAATAAAATCGGTTCGTAAATAACCAAGAAACTAACAGTTTACTTTTGTTAATTGTGTGTTCCAGACTAATTTATCCAGGCTATATTTCTTAAACGAATAGAGATTTTCGAATGGGACAAAAACTGATCTATTCCATTTGTAATACACTTATTTATCGCGTAGAAAAAATTCATCCCCTAAATATTCATTCCTAACTTACAGGGTGCAATTTAAAAAAATAAAGTTAGGGGTTGTAACTAAGGGATGAATATTTAGGGGATAATTTGTTTCCTACGCCATATTAAAGTGCTTTATAAATGTAATAGATCAGTTTTTGTCCTATTCGAAAATCTCTATTTTCTCACTCTCTCAAATTTGTTTAAAATACCTACTTAACTTTTTAACTTTAACTTTTTTTGATCTTCATTTGTTTATAACTGTGTATATCATCAAAATCGGCTGCAGGAAACATATAGGTTATTAATATAGATGTCCATACTACTCAAAAAATTTGGTTTCGGCCTGGAGGGGGTTATGTCAAAAACATGATATTTTTTTCCTTATTTCTCTGAACTAAAAGGGCTTTTGCTACAAAAGATGTACAAAAATTTTACTTTTAAATAAATTTTTCCAGAATATTTTTAGTATGTTTTAGCGTTTGTGGAGGTAACAATCATAACCCAGTAAGTAACCGTTTTGGAGTTAATTTTCAGGGGTAACTCCGAATTGCATGAAATTTTGATTTAGGTTCCTCTTACCCTTTACTTCATTATTGGACTTAAGCCCAGGAAAAAATATACGTTCAGGTCTTCAAGATAAGTCCGGAAATGAATAAACTCTGATTAATTCTAAGCAAATTTTGTTCTACAGAGTTTTTTCACCAAGTCAATACTTTTCGAGTTATTTACGAGTGAAAATGTTGTTTTTCAGCAAAAGAAAAACACGTTATCAGACAGTTTTTCGTAAATAACTTAAAAAGTAAGTGGGTATTTATCGAAAAAAAAAATACTCTTATCAACAATGTAGCCTATAAAAAAACAAAAGAATACCTAATTGTGTATTTATGAAGTCTATGGACCCAGTAGAAGCAAAGTTGCAACTCATGAAAAATAGGTTCTTATTCGTCAAATTCCAAATCGAATATTTCAACGTGAAATATCCAAAAAATTAAGTAGGTACTTTCCGGGGAAAACTCATCAAAACTTTTTTTAAAGTGTTTAAAAAAGTTTGTTTTTGTAAATTAGACAAAATAGACGAAAATTGGTATTGTAAATTGCTGCTCAAAGTTGAATACGCACTCATGATTAGTGACTCGTTCAAGCCCTTTCAACTACAACCCTTTCAAAAATAAGGGTTTAAAATTCTATAGAACAAAAGTGTCTTAGAATCAGTGGCGGATCTACGGGGTCGGAAAATGGGGAAATTCCCCCGGTCCAGAAATAAAGAAAAAACATAAAGGAAACATAAAAATATATCAACTAACATGAAACTTAAACCACAGACAGACAAATTCAACCCAATAAACACACTAGTTTTAAGAAAATTAAGGGAACTTATGCGTATAAGTTATTATTTATGTCTTTTACGCAGTTTGGATTTATATTTTTATGTATGTCGTTTGGTTGGCGTTTCATTTGAAGTTGGAAAAAAATGAATTATATCTACGGAAAAGTTGAAATAGAAGAAAACTAGAAGATGTATGTGTCATATATGGAATACCGTTTTGTATTTAGTTTGTTATTTTTTTTGTCTCTTAAAATAATTTGTGATTCTTTGTTCACAAATACACATTAGTATTTTAAGTATCAGATCTTAATATTAACAATAAGATTGTTTGCTTACCGGGATAGTAAAAAAAGTACCTAATATGTTAAAAGTTCAAGGGGAATTTTGTACCTAATATGGAATAATTTCGCCAACATCTCCTTTTCTATTGTAGGATAGGTACATAATTTAATTTTGTTTTGTTGTGTCCTACTAGCGTATGCTAGGGGTTTTGTCATTACAATTTGAAAGTGTGGCTCTTAAGAGCAAACAGTAGCGATCAACAGGTAGCAACAAACGCGTTCCAAGATTGCGGCTCTATTTTTGAATATTTTGTCGAGATATTTGGCACACATATTCGTAATATAATAAAGAATGGCGGTACATAGCTCAATTTCAGAAATATGTTAGTATGTGGAAATTACTCTATAAACTAAATAAAATATTGAAAAAAGGAGCCTGTACCGCCATTAAGAAAGACAAAAAAATACACTTTCTTCAAATAAACTTTTTTATCCCGTGCCTAGATTTTGTGTCACATTGGAACTACTAAAAATCGATTTTCTTATAACAAGAAATCGAACGTCACTGACTTGGCAACATTTCGCGCCTATGTGTATAAAAAATTATTGTTTTTGATAGTATAAACGTGTGTAAACGTCACTGTTAGTGTCGAATTACCGACGCACTGTTGCCTCAATTTTGAAAGTTCGCAGACCTTTCGCAATCTTGGACCGCGATTGTTGCTACCTGTTGATCGCTACTGTGTGCTCTTAATGTTATTCCTGAAGCATCCGTCCTTAGAATAAATTTGTTTCCTTCTGATAAATCTGGGAATTCCATCACAAGAGGGTTTGTTAATGATATCTAGAGTGTATCAAATGCTTTTTGGTATTTTGTAGAAAAAGTCTACTTTTTAAAGTGGTGCAGCTATTTCTGCAAAATGGTTTATGTGTTTTCTTTAATAATAATTTGCAAACGCTACAAATCGTGTTGCTTCTTTTGCATTCTGCGGTGTAGGATATTGTTCCACTGCCATAATTTTCTCTGTATCTGGTACTATACCTTTACTTGAGATCCTATGTCCTAAGTGTAAAAGTTCCTTCCTCATAAACTCGCATTTATTCGGGTTTGATTTCAGATTCACTTTCCTCAGTCTTTCTAGTACCTTTACTAGGTTTTGGTTATGGTGTCTGTGCAAATTGTCGCATCATACTATCAAGTCATCAAGATATAAGTATTTGTATAAACATATTTTCGTAATTTTATCCTAACATCGTCATAGTCATGGGCTCTTGAGAAACATTCCTTTCAAATTCCATGGGAAGTCATGTTAAATATGCCGTGTAATGCCTTGAGTCCGAATGAGTTCTATTTGTTAATATATGTAAATATCCATGATAAAACTCTAAGGCCCGGTCTTTTCACCTCCGGATAACTAGTTATTGGGAAGTTTATCTAACAGATTTAAATTTATCTGGCAGATAAACTTCCCGATAACTAGTTATCCGGAGGTGAAAAGACCGGGCCTAAATGAGAAAAATGTGTTGCTGCCGATAAAGCATCTAGAATACAGTCGAACCCGCTTATTGGAATAGCCTTTGTACCAGGCAAAAATATTCTTATAACCGGGATATTCTAATAACCGATCATTGGTGGCTAGTCGAAATAAGTGTACCGAATATACGTAATAATATTATTTACATACTATGCCAATGTGTAGTTTTACATACTATGTCAATATGTAGTTTTACATACTATGCTAATATGTATATCATATATGTATATACCTACATAATCAGTATATGTAAATGTTTTTAGGTCTTTTTACGTCAATAATACAGTAGTGTAACTACTACTTATCTATGTATGTGTTAAATACCAAATTACATTATATTATGTATGTGAATGAATACAGTAGCAGTAGGTAATTAATATAAAATGTATGCAATATGTAGATATGTAAATGTTTTTTTATTTTATGTATGTTTTCATTTATTATATGTATGTTTTCTTATTAAAATGCATATAACAAAATTACTTATTTTTTCTTGAGAAATTATCGGTAATTATAGCTTTTTCGTTGTTAATCCGTGTGGTCATCCTTAATCCATTGGTTGAATGGAACTTTTATTGGCGGCAAGAAATGGATGAATTTAACAAAGCCATTTCACATCTTGCAAACAAGTAGGTAAATACTCTCTGGGTGAATTCTGAATAAACTGCTTCTAACAATTTTATAGCAGGCAACAGTGCCTTTGTGTAGACAAATAAAAATTACTTTATGACCCATGCATTTTTCGGCTAAAGATCGAATTGGTAGGTACACGTAACAAAGTAATAAATATTTATTACCCTAATAATATCTAATCCAGCACTACAGGCCTTTGACGACTGACCATAATACCAAACATAATTTAAATTTTTAGTAAATTGTAAAAAAAAATATTCGTTGACCTGCAAAATATGCTAATAAGCGGTATTATCTAATTAGAACCTATTCCAATAAAAGGATAAATTTATTAAGGAGTAAATGGAAACGTTTCGGGAACTCGAATTTATATTCCATAAACCGGGATATTCCTATAACAGGGATTCTAATAAGCGGGTTCGACTCTATCTTCTTTGCGTGATGGTGGAAATCAGTCGTTTTATGTCTTATTGTTTAATTGCATGTAATCTATCGATCACTACCCTCCATGTTTTGTTTCCATGATCATCGCTTTTCTCTGGTACTAGATATACCTACCTAAGTAATGGTGACGAGTAATAAATCTGATATCGCTTTTTCAGTGATTTCATCCTTCAACATTCTACTTGTCAATCTAATTTTTGCTTGGTACAGATTAGTTATAGCACATGGGTTGTTTTCCAAATAAAAACATCTGCTTATTTTGCATACATTTTTTCTCTCTATAAGTTGGTATTCTTTCTCTTTGTTACATTTTAACGTGTAGGTATATTGCATATTGTTTTAAATCGTTCCGTGTAGTTCTTGAGTTTTTCAGACCATTTGTCGGTAATTTCTTTATCTTTCCTTCGTTTCCAAGGTCCTCAGTAAGATTCTTGTGTAATATTCTCAAGTACCTACTTCTAAAATGCGTTGAAACTTTGTTCGAGTATAAATTGTTTAGTTTGCATATGTAGGTATGTAATCAGTGTTGTTTTTATTTGGGTTTATATGACTGCGGACACTAAATCCATTCGCCAATATAATCAGTGATAATATACGGCTATTTATATGTTGTAGTCGTCAAAACAAAAAATTATATAAAACATCTTATCAAAAATTTCGATTTCCGTGCAAAGTAAAGAAAGCAAAAAATTTAATATTCATAGGTACATACAGGGCGAGTCTTGAGAAACTACATACTCCTTCCTATCTCTTATGGAGGCCCTATGAGTAATAACAAATGGCCGTTAAAAAATGTCTGCTCCCATTGCTTAATAATATACAGGGTGCTTTGTGAATTTTGACTGAAATCTCTATTCCTAACCTAACAACTTTTGAACGGCAAGTTCGATGTGTCTCATATTTTGGTCAAACGTTACACTACTGCTACCACTTCTTACTTAAGTACTTCTACTACTACTACTAATTAATTAATTTATTCAAACTGAAAAAATATCAGGTCCGGTTTTAAAGAATTAGGTACTTAGTTCATTGTATTCATAGAAAAAATTTCATCCTGTATAAGGTTGTTGAAAACTCTAATAAATAATTTTATAACACATAGATATAGCTAATTAAAATGCCATACTTATATATTTATTTTTCCCCACACGATTATTTAATTTTTAATTAACAAAATCAAATTTGACTACGAATTAAAAATTTAGTAAAGTGAACCATAGAAGTCAAAAATGTAACTTTTCTTAAAACTTAAATTTTTTTGAACATCTGTTTAATCTATAAGTATACAGGGTGTCCAGAAACTCTACCGACAAACGAAGACAGGAGATTCCTCAGATAATTTTAAGACAATTTAACCCAATTCACCTAGTCCGAAAATGCTTCCTAAGGGAGCTAGAGCTCTTTGAAGATGGCGTCATGTAATTAGTTTTTCCTAAATTCCTCCAGAACGCTTCTATTTAGAAAAACGAAAATTGGTATGCATATTTACTTTTCAGAAATGAATCGATTCCATCTATTGCGAATTTCTAGTACCGGTCATAGGCGTCCGTTTTGTGTAGGGCAACGGTTATTTCACCGCCTAACTTTTTTGTCTTTAATTTTTAAGCATTTTTGACTATGAATTATTAAATTATGAGGTATTCTAGTTATTCTAGTACTAAAAGGTACTCTTACTTTAAGTCGATAGGATACACCGTTTTCTAGAAAAATCGATTTGAAAATTTTTCGTTCTTTGAATTTAAAAAAAAAAGATTAAAAAAAACTATGTATTTAGAAAGATGAAAACTGGTACATTTATTTCTATTCCAGAGATTAATCGATTTCATTAATAGCGAATTTCTAGTACCGGCCATAGGCGTCCGTTTTGGGTAGGTCAACAGTTATTTTATAGCATAACTTTATTGTCTTTAATTTTTTAAGTATTCTTGGCACTAGATTATTCAATTATGAGATATTCGAGTACTAAAAGTTACGCTTGCTTTAAGTTGGTAAAATACATCGTTTTTTTTTTAATTTTTTTCAATTTCCCAAAACTAAAAACTTTCAAATCGATTTTTCTAGAAAACGGTGTGTCCTACCGACTTAAAGTAAGAGTATCTTTTAGTATTAGAATACCTCACAATTTAATAATCCAGTATCAAAAATGCTTAAAAGTTGAAGACAAAAAAGTTATGCGATAAAATAACCGTTGCCCTACCTAAAACGGACGCCTATGACCGGTACTAGAAATTTGCAATGGATGGAATCGATTCATTTCTAGAAAGTAAATATGTATACAAATTTTCGTTTTTCTAAATAGAAGCCTTCTGGGGGTATTTAAGAAAAACTAATTACATGGCGCCATCTTCAAAGAACTCTAGCTCCCTTAGGAAGCATTTTCGGACTAGGTGAATTGGGTTAAATTGTCTTAAAATTATCTGAGGAATTTCCTGTCTTCGTTTGTCGGTAGAGTTTCTGGATACCCTGTATAATACTATCACAGCTAATTTGGTCTAAATATTAATGAAAGTAAAACAAAATATCTGCAGTGCACAAAATTGGATCGACAGAACTTAAAGAAAAAGAGAAGAGAACCATATATATACCTACGAATATTCTTCCAGCTTTCCCTACCCCTACATGGGCTCAATATTAAATGACAACAACGTATGTCAAGAAATACAAACAAGGATTCTTAACCTGGCTACGAATGGCCAGATTTAGCACCCTGTGACTTAGGACAGGAACATGGCTTTTGAAACTTACAACTTGATTTTTCAACGAAGACATTTTATCGTAAAGAGAAGAAATCTCAGAAGTGACTTTATTTTCTAAAAAAATATGTCCGTAGAATCTTTGGAAATATCAGAAGAAACTTTTTGAAATATCACAAAAAACTTGGCTTTCCAGAGAAGAAATATCGTTGGAAACTTTCTTTTCTAAAGAAGCATTAACTGTCCATAGAAACGTAGAAACCCGAAATATTAGCAAAAACTATCAAAACATCAGAAGAGACTTTGAAAATATCATCTAGACAAGGCGAAAACGGCGGGTTCTTTGGAGAAAATATTCCCATGAGATTTTTTTGCATAATCACATTCGTGAGACATTCCAGAATAAGATTCAAGAAGTTGCCCACGCGAAAAGTGGTCCAAAATAATTTTTTTTATCAAATTGCAAAAAATCAATATTTTCGGCCCGGACAGTTTGTTTAGGTTTTTTGGACCATTCTGGATAAAAAAGATCTCTTGTAATTGTTCTCTAAAGTTGATCGTTTTCGAGGTAAAAGCATTTTAAAATTGAAAAAAACTAAAAATGGCGATTTTCAAGGCTTAATAACTCGGTTAAAAGTTATTACTATGAAAGTCAGAAAGTGACTAAATCAAAGTTTAAAGCCCCCCTTACAAGATCCTGAAGAAATTTTTGTCATTATTTGATTACTAAGCTGTTATTTTTAAGTAATAATAATGAGCGCCATGCACGTTTTAGGCGGCCGTCCATGATGAGTGAGAAAGAGATGCCATTCAGGTAGTCCAATGGCGCATCTCACTCGCACTCACATTTACAGCTGCGTCAATACGTGTTACCGCTCATTATTAATAATTAAAAATAACAGCTTAGTAATAAATTAATGACACAAATTTCTTCAGGATCAGGTAGGGGGGGCTTTAAATTTGATTTAGTCACTTTCTCACTTTCATAATAATAATTTTTAACCGAGTTATTAGGTCTTAAAAATGGCCATTTTCGCGTTTTTCAAATTTTAAATTGCTTATAACTCGAACACGATCAACTTTAGAGAAAAATTACAAGAGACCATTTTTGTCCCGAATGGTCCGAAATATCTAAAAAAAAATTGTCCGGGCCGAAAACATTGATTATTACAATTTGATTAAAAAAATCGTTAAAAAAAATTTGGACCACTTTTCGCGTGGGCGACTTCTTGAACCTTATTCTGGGATGTCTCACGATAGTGATTATGCAAAAAATCTCATGGGAATATTTTTTCCAACGAACCCGCCGTTTTCGCCTTCTCTAATCAGAGACTTGGCTTTCCAACGATCGGATATCACCATAGCAACTTTCGAAATCATCGAAATGACAGTGACATGCGTGTCCTCAAATACATACCTAAATTTCTGAATCAAAACCATCTTCTTTCAGGGCGTTCTTCAGAAATTGCACTAATTCAACTTTTTACCCAACAGAATTTAATTCTAACAATAAAACACTGAAAACGTTTGTTTTCTATACTTCCACAAAATTTATTACAACTATGTGACTACAGCTGTTTCGGCAGAGTGCCTTTCTCAAGTGATTTAGATTACTATGGGTTTGTGTTTTTAAAGTCTTTAACTGAAGAGGTTGAGGAGTGGGGAGCTGTTTGTCTCGAGTTGGTCATTCAGAATTATATCTGTATTTTTCAATTTATTAATTTCCATATATAATATTCTAATAAAGATAGCTTAAGGCCTTTATTTTGAATATGCAGTATTTGAAATTGTTCATTAAAAGGATGATTATGATCTAGAAGGAGAAGTGCGTATGTAGAAGTGTCTGCTTTTCTATTGTTGAAAGCCCTTTTGTGTTCTGCTATTCGTTTGTCAAAAGTTCTGCCAGTTTGACCGATGTAAGTTTTCGGAGTCACCACAAGTTAGTTTGTAAACACCACTCTGTAGTTGTTTTCTCTGTCGGCTCTTATTGTTCTTAATATATTTGCTTAAGTTGTTATTAGTTCTGAAAGCTGGTATTATTCCTTTCTTTTTTATGTATCTGGCTATTTTTGTTGTTATGTATCTTGCCAGTATATGTGATAGAGCAGAAGGTACTGGGTTCTTTCTGTGGTGGTGGATAGACTAATTTCAGGGCTTTCTTATGGAGTTTTTGGTTTAAAATTTTGTTAATTGTTTGTTCGTTATAGCCATTGTTTACTGCTATTTGTTTAATGATGTTCAGTTCTATCTCGAGTTATTTTGTGACATGGGAATTTCTGTCAGTCTATGCATCATGCTATGGTAGGCTGCTAATTTGTTTTGTGTAGGATGGGATGATGGATTGTGTATAGTTGTGTCGGTATGGGTAGGTTTATGATATACGGAGAACTCGTGTTTGTTGTGTAGTCTGGTAATTGTTACATCTAGAAAGTTTATGGATTTATTCTGTTTGGATTCTATTATAAGCTCAATATTACTATGAAGTGAATTAATAAATGATAGAAATGAACTAACAGGCAACTTGACCAATTTCTATCATACATTAATTCACTTCATAGTAATATTGAGTTTACAATAGAAACCGAACAGAATAAATCCATAAACTTTCTAGATGTAACAATTGCCAGACTACACAACAAACATGAGTTCTCCATATATCATAAACCTACCTATACTGACACAACTTAGCAGCCTACCATAGCATGATACATAGACTGACAGAAATTCCCATGTCACAAAATAACTTCGAGATAGAACTGAACATCATTAAACAAATAGCAGTAAACAATGGCTATAACGAACAAACAATTAACAAAATTTTAAACCAAAAACTCCATAAGAAAGCCCTGAAATTAGTCTATCCACCACCACAGAAAGAACCCAGTACCTTCTGCTCTATCACATATACTGGCAAGATAACAACAAAAATAGCCAGATACATAAAAAGAAAGGAATAATACCAGCTTTCAGAACTAATAACAACTTAAGCAAATATATTAAGAACAATAAAAGCCGAAAGAGAAAACAACTACAGAGTGGTGTTTACAAACTAACTTGTGGTGACTGTCCGAAAACTTACATCGGTCAAACTGGCAGAACTTTTGACAAACGAATAGCAGAACACAAAAGGGCTTTCAACAATAGAAAAACAGACACTTCTACATATGCACTTCACCTTCTAGATCATAATCATTCTTTAATGAACAGTTTCAAATTCTGCATATTCAAAATAAAGGCCTTAAGCTATCTTTATTAGAATATTATATATGGAAATTAATAAATTGAAAAATACAGATATAATTCTGAATGACCAACTCGAGACAAACAGCTCCCCACTCCTCAACCTCTTCAGTTAAAGACTTTAAAAAGACAAACCCATAGTAATCTAAATCACTTGAGAAAGGCACTCTGCCGAAACAGCTGTAGTCACATAGTTGTAATAAATTTTGTGGAAGTATAGAAAACAAACGTTTTCAGTGTTTTATTGTTAGATAAAATGAACTTCCATCAAGTAACGGTCGAATCCATCAAGAATTTAGTTCTCTGTCTTCCAGTTCATGTCGTAAATCGATCACTTTTAAATCACTAACTTTCCATTTTTCATAGAATTTATTTAAATACCACTTTTGAAACCAACGTAATGTTTTATAACATGTATTTACTTAACCATACAAATTTATATTTTCGACTGACCTATATGATTTCGGACATTCTTTGAACATGACCATACCATTTAAGCTGTTTGGTACTAATGTCATCTGCTATTGAGTGTTTTACGTTCATTATTTCTCTTGTTATGTTGTTGGTTACCCTCTCTAACTTTGATATTCCTGCTGAGCACCTCCAGAAATCCACCTCTGTTGCTTCAAGCTTTCTCTTGTATCTTTCTTTTATTTCTATGTTTGATATGATGAACAAATTAGAAGACTTCGAGATGTGATCATATAGTAAAATGCTCAAAATATCAAGGGTTCGATGCATATCTAACATATGTCTTAAACAGAACAGGTCAAGGCGAAGGTGACTTGATGAAGATGACAAAAAGAGAAAACTTGAATATCTCGGCCATATAATAAGAAGCAGCGTTAATACTTAACGGAAAGACCGACGGAAAAAGTGGAATTAGTAGGAAGAAATATTCATGGCTCCGAAACCTTCGTCAATGCAGCAGATGAATTCTTACATGCAGCTCAAGATCGAGAACGATGTCGGCAAATTGTTATGGAAGCTACCAACGCCTAAAATTTGGGCACGGTACTCAAAAAAGAAGATCCTAAGTTTGTTATTGACTGGTCCCACAGGTTGCTATTGAGAAGGTATTTGCTTTTATTTTCTGGTTGTTTCTTTCTTCTATCGTCTGGTCTACATTTCCTTCTTTTGTGATGGTGATACCAAGGTACCTACTTATATGCATCGCAATGTTTAAAATTTCCCCATCCCCCAATGTAATAGGTTCTGCTGTGCAGTGGCGGTTATCCCTTTAGGTCAATTGGTCAATGACCTCCCTGTAATAATTGTACAATCAAACGATTATAATATAATTATTTCCTTAAAAAAAGAAAATTTTCTGTATTAAAAATGTTCGGAATACAATAGTATCGTTCAAAGTTAAATTTTGCTTTTATTGTATTGACTTTTCAGTCATTTTGTTGTTGTAAAATATAGCGACAAAGATGCCGCCAAAAGATTACCGATAAATAAACATGAAATACGAGCTGTTTGACGGTACCGAATAGCCAAATTTATGTTTGACTGAAACTACCGCAATATTACTCTTAAACAGCTAAATACGAACATTCACGATGGTCAAGAAATTTATTTGACCTCACTGTGAGAATACAGCACTTTGAATCCGAACGTTCACGAAAATACGCATTTATATGCAAGTTGGTACTAAGCCGTGGTCATTGACCGTAGACCGTAGGTATCGTTTTCGTTGTTGAGCGGTAGGTATTCGAACGATCACAAATTTCAACGAGCAAGTGATCGATCATTTCGCAAAATCTAAGGCCAGAAGAATCGATTTACTTTTTAAATCCGCATAAAAATGTAAGTTTTTATTTATTTTAGGTTTTAAGTTTAAGTAGTTTGTTGATATTCTGGCTGTTATAATTACATATTATACGCTCTGAGCTTCGCTGGTGTCGCTCCTGGTGGATTACTAATTCAACTTTCACCGGTAATTTTTAAATTTATTATTTAATTGTTATCGCTTAATATTTACAACGCTAAAAAGTAATTAAATTGTAACAGATTTTTTTAAGATTTTGCTAATCATTTTGACGTTCTATTGATGAAATATTAACTTCTTACTTCGGATACTTTCACAATTATCGTGTAGATGGCGCTAAGATTAATAGATTAATTTATAATTACATATTACGGAACATTAAAAACACGTAAATTCAGTATTTAAAACGTAAGTATATTTAAGGTAAAAATATATACCACAGCTTTAACCAACTAATATTTTTTATAATTAATGTTTTTAATTTTAATTTTAAATTAATCACTTTGACATTTATGTCAAATTTCCGGTAAACGTTTACATACTTGCCACTACTGGCGCTCGCGAATTTATAAATATCCCCTCTACGTCCGAGCTCACAGCGTATACGCTCTGAGCTTCGCTGGTGTCGATCCTAGTGGATTACTATTCAACTTTCACCGGTAATTTTTAAATTTATTATTTAATTGTTATCGCTTAATATTTACAACGCTAAAAAGTAATTAAATTGTAATAGATTTTTTAAAGATTTTGCTAATCATTTTGACGTTCTATTGATGAAATATTAATTTTTTACTGCGGCTACTTTCACATATATCGTGTAGATGGCGCTAATACTAATTTATAATTACATATTACGGAACATTAAAAAACGTAAATTCAGTATTTAAAACGTAAGTATATTTAAGGTAAAAATATATACCGCAGCTTTGGCGAGCTAATATTTTTTATAATTAATGTTTTTAATTTTAATTTTAAATTAATCACTTTGACATTTGTGTCAAATTTCCGGTAAACGTTTACAGATTTGTCACTACTGGCGCTCGCGATTTTATCAATATCCCCTCTACGTACAAGCTCATAGCGTATCCGCTCCGAGCTTCGCTGGTATCGCCACCTACCTACAGGATTACTAGTATAACTTTTACTGGAAATTTTCTGGAAAGAAAAAAGTGTTGCCTATACTCTGTGAGTTGCGCTGGTATGGCTGCTATCGCCATCTAACGGTTGACTAGTGTTCCTATTTCGGCCGGAATTTTAAAGAGGACAGTAGAAAAGCAAATAATAGTTGTTTCAAACTTATTATTTAATTCTTATCGTGTAATATTTACAACGTAAAGAAGTAATTGGATTGTAATCGATAATTAATAGCAGTAAGTGCAGAATTTATTATTCATTATGATTATTTTTAAGATTTTGCTTATCGTTTTGACGTTTATGTTGACAACTAATATTAGAAAAAATTTATTCTGCAAAAAAGTATAATAATTTAATATAATTATAGTATAATACTTCTTGAATATTAACTTATGAATGACAGTTAACGGCATCCTACGTTTGCTGTGATTGGTCGTTATCTTCACGCATTCAAATTTTGTTACAGGATTGGATTGTAAAATTGAAACCGTCAAAATTTGAGAGTGCTAACTGATCCTTTAGCTCAAATTTTTCTACCGTTTTAAAATTAAAATTGTGTTTACTTACTTTTTTCTAATTGCATCAATTTATTTTTGTCGTTGAATCACCTTATGCTTAATAGCGACAGGAAAGTTGTAGAATACACAGTTACTATTAGGTCTGGATCCCGCGTATGAAAAAAAAGTTGATTAATAGCAAGCTGAAAATTTGTTAATAGCTTAAGGGTGTCTAGTCGGATAAGCTTTGATATAAGGGAACAATGGAACAGGGGCAGTTTTAATTGTGGAACAGGTTAAAAATTTGGAACGGTCACACCACGAAAACGGCACATTTATTTTGTCCGACAGAACAGACTTAAACTCTCCGAACAGAGATTAAACTCTCATGCAAAAATCAGACTACTATTTATCACCAAATGGGCGTTTTAATGAGTGGAACATGTAGAATATGTCAAATGACAGGAATTATGACAGGTGAAAATAGCAGTCTGATTTTTGCATGAGAGTTTAATCTCTGTTCGGAGAGTTTAAGTCTGTTCTGTCGGACAAAATAAATGTGCCGTCTTCGTGGTGTGACCGTTCCAAATTTTTAACCTGTTCCACAATGAAAACTGCCCCTGTTCCAGTGTTCCCATATATCAAAGTTTATCCGACTAGACACCCTTAAGCTATTAACAAATTTTCATCTTGCTATTAATCAACTTTTTTTTCATACGCGGGATCCAGACCTATATTGTAACCAGTATTTCGACACTCTTTAATACAACAACTTTCGTGAGACATTTAAAAGCTATAATATGCAACTCTTAATGCAGAACGTCAAAAAGCAAATTTCCAGTAAAGGTTTACAAACTTGTCACTACTGGCGCTCGCGAATTTTTAATTATCCCCTCTACCTACGAGCTCACAGCGTATATCATACTATTTATCTGATTTATTTGACAATTAGTAATGAAGACTTGTTCCTTTTACTTATTTCATATTTATGTACTTGTCAAATAAAGATCCGCTTAAATTTAAACAACATATTGCAAAATAAGTTATAAGAAACCAATACAGATGATGGAATAAGAAATTATTTAAAATGGGATTTGTAGGTCTTGTTTTTCCAAAAAAATCTTGAACCACCGGATATGACCACCCGTGTTGAGCTGCCCCCCCCCCACTTGCAAAAATTAAAAAACAAATAGCCCTGATTTATGAGCTATTTATGAGCTCTCATATTCCGCAAACTAAAAATTTTGAGCTCGTTCCACTAAGCAGGAATTTGATACATTAATGGGGGGGCTGAGTCAGCCCCCCCACTACTTAAAAATAGGAATATTGAATTGGTTTTTGCGGCAGAATTACGAGCTATTTATGAGCTCTTGAAATTATATAGTTTCGATTTTTGAGCTCATCCCATTCACCCCCAAACAACCCTTTAATTGATTTAACTTAAGAGAAAAATGCTGAGAAAACTTAAAATATATCGTATTGCGGATATAATTCTTATAGCGTATATACTCTAAGAATAAACTATTAAGTCACGTGCATTTCGATTATTGAGCTACAACCCCTTCGCAAGAAAACCACCCTATCTTCCCGGCTTAAGAGAAAGTTGTACTTAAAATGCATTAAATTAATTATTTGGCGACTACATATCATTGAATAATTTATAAGCTTCCAAATTACGCGCATTTAAATCAGTAAATTGCAATTTATTTTGTATAGTGCAGTCACTGAAAGTAAAAATCAACGATTACCTTCAATTTCGATGAACCTTCATAGATTTTCACGAAAATTGGTCAGTGGTTAGATTATACCCAAAGAAACAAAAGTGACATGGTACCACCTTGCGCCTTTATCCTGAGGGTGGAAATTGGCCCCTTCTCGGGGGTGAAAATTATTTTATAAAAAATAACTGCACAAATCTATAAAAGAACAAATTATAAGCAAAATTTATTATATAAAGATATTAAAATAAGTCAATACTTTTTAAGTTATTAAAGATCAAAAATTTTAATTATTCGTGAAAAAAATGCATGTTTTGAAGCGGTTTTTCGTAAATCACTGAAAAACTGTAAGTTTTTTCAAAAAAATTTAATAGTAGTTTTACTCGTATAGCTTATATTCTAAGAATAAACTCTTAAATCACGCGCCTTTCGATTATTGAGCTACAACCCCTTCGCAAGAAAACCATCCCATATTCCCGGCTTAAGAGAGAGTTGTACTTAAAATAATTTATATTAATTATTTGGCGACTAGATATCGTTTAATAATTTATGAGCTCGCAAAATATACGCATCTCAATTATTGAATTGCCATTTTCTTTCTATAGTGCAATCACTGAGGGAAAAATCAACTATGACCTTCGATTTCGGTAAATCTCCATTCATTTTCACGAAAATTGGTGAGCGGATTTTGATGCTATCAACTTTTTCTGGAGCTCATTTTTGATAGGTATTTCTAAGTACTTTGACAAATATTTAGTACCTGTTATAAAATGTATTTCTTTCGCGTTATTTAAGATTGAATCCTTAGATTTAAACAGTCGCAGAAAAAAATATACATTTAATTACCAATTACTTACTTTAAATTAACATTAAAGGGTTTTTCAAGTAAGCAATTTATTATATTCTTTATTTGCTTCAATTTTAGTGATGAACACTTTTTTGTAAAAACTTACAGTTTTTGAGTTATTTATGAAAAATCGCTTTAAAGCATGCATTTTCTTTCACACAAATTAAAATATTTGATCTTTAATAACTCAAAAAGTATTGATTTATTTTAATCACATTATATAACAAATGTTGCTTACAATTTGTCCCTTTCTCGATTTGTGGGGTTATTTTTAATAAAGTAATTTTCACCCCCGAGAAGGGGTGACATATACCCCAGGTTAAAACCCCAAGTTGTTATTGTAAATTCGTGAAAATGAATGGAGATTTACCGAAATCTAAGGTTTACCTCATAAATTATTAAACGATATGTAGTCGCCAAATAATTAATTTAAATTATTTTAAGTACAACTCTGTCTTAAGCCGGGAATATGGGATGGTTTTCTTGCGAAGGGGTTGTAGCTCTATAATCGAAAGGCGCGTGATTTAAGAGTTTATTCTTAGAATATAAGCTATACGAATTAAACTACTATTAACTTTTTTGTAAAAACTTACAGTTTTTCAGTGGTTTACGAAAAACCGCTTCATAACATGCATTTTTTTCACGAATAATTAAAATCTTTGATCTTTAATAACTTAAAAAGTATTGACTTATTTTATTAACTTTATATAATAAATTTTGCTTTTAATTTGTTCTTTTATTGATTTGTGCAGTTATTTTTAATAAAATAATTTTCACCCCCGAGAAGGGGCGGTATCCACCCTCAGGGTAAAGGCGCAAGGTGGTACCATGTCACCTTTGTTTCTTGACGTATCCTTTAACAACTGCCCAATTTTCGTGAAAATCGATGAAGGTTCACCGAAATTGAAGGTAATCGTTGATTTTTACCTTGAGTGACTGCACTATACAAAGTAAATTGCAATTTACTGATCTAAATGTGCGTAATTTGGAAGCTTATAAATTATTCAATGATATGTAGTCGCCAAATAATTAGTTTAATGCATTTTAAGTACAACTTTCTCTTAAGCCGGGAAGATAGGGTGGTTTTCTTGCGAAGGGGTTGTAGCTCAATAATCGAAATGCACGTGATTTAATAGTTTATTCTTAGAGTATATAAGCTATAGGAATTATATCCGCAATACGATATATTTTAAGTTTCCTCAGCATTTTTCTCTTAAGTTAAATCAATTAAAGGGTAATTGGGGGTGAAGGGGATGAGCTCAAAAATCGAAACTATATAATTTCAAGAGCTCATAAATAGCTCGTAATTCTGCCGCAAAAACCAATTCAATATTCCTATTTTTAAGTAGTTGGGGGGGGCTGACTCAGCCCCCCCATTAATGTATCAAATTCCTGCTCAGTGGAACGAGCTCAAAATTTTTAGTTTGCGGAATATGAGAGCTCATAAATAGCTCATAAATCAGGGCTATTTGTTTTTTGATTTTTGCAAGTGGGGGGGAGGCAGCTCAACACGGGTGATATGACCTCCCCCTTCACTTACAGACCAGCCGCCACTGCTGCTGTGTCCCACCGAAACACATATATTCGGTCTTCCTTATGTTTATTTCCAATCCCCCTTTTTTGTACTCCTCGATTAATTTCTTGTCATATGTTCTATCTATATCATCGTATTCTTGTACTAGTATAAGTTGGTCGTCTACAAATGACAATGGGTGGTCCGATAAGTACCTAGCCTCTCCGCCCGATGGCGCCATTGTCCCAAGAGAAATGTACCATCGTGTAATACATTCGTGTAGCCGGCCTCTGTCACAATATCAGTCAAATTGGACTAGTAGTTTTGTTTGGACCGCGTGTGTAAGCGACTGCGTTTGAGGATTTAAAAAAAATGAAAAAAGAGCAATATTAGTCAGTGATTCGAGTTTTATTTTTAGAAGGGAAATCCCGTACCGAAATCAAAAAGTGCTTGAATTCTGTAAACGGTGACACTTGTCCTTCGATGGAAACTGTCAAAAATTGGTTTAATAAGTTTCAACGTGGTGGCACGTCGGTTTTTAATAAGTCACTTCCAGGTGTCCCGAAGGCTACCACTGAGGATAACGTGACAGAAATCCACGATTTCGTAGCGGTAGACCGCCAACTGAAGGTGCGTGAGATAGCTGAGACAGTAGGCATCTAAAAAGACCTCGTCGGTCATATCCTGCATGATATTTTGGAAATAAAGAAGCTGTCGGCGCGATGGCTGCCGCATTTTATATCTCCGAACAATAAACGCAATCATGAGACCACCTCAGAGCAGTGTCTGATGCTGTTTAAGCCGAATCTAAATGAGTTTCTACGTTGTTTCATAACCGTTACGAAACATGGTTCCACTGGTATATACCAGAGACCAAGGAACAGTCGAAGTCACCCCGCAAACGTGCTCCGAGGAGGGCGAAGACTGTCCAATCGGCCGGAAAGGGGATGGCCACCATTTGCTGAGATTCACAAGGTGTGATCTATATCAACTTCCTGGAAAAGGGCAAAACGATTACAAGGCTCTACTATCCCGCATTATTGGCCCGATTCGACGCCGAATTTCAGAAAAAACAGCATCAATTGGGGAAGAAAAAATAGTCTTCCACCATGACAGCGGTCCGGCTCACACATCCGCCATCGCCATGGCCAATTTGGTCGAATTGTACTACAAACTGCTGTTTCATCCAACGCATTCTCCAGACTTGGGCCTGTACGACTTCTTTTTGTTTCAGAACTTGAAAAAATTACTCGCCGGATAGAAATTTAAGTCGAATAAAGAGTTCATCATACCCACGGAAGCCTAATTTGCAGACCTCGAGAAAAGGTATTTTTCAGATGTGTTAAAGAAGGTGGAGAATCGTTGGGTCAAGTGTATCGAGCTAAAAGGAGACTACGTTCCAAAAATAAATCGTCATTTTTCCAAAATTTTCGTTTTTCTTTTAAAGGCTAAGAACTTATCGGACCGCCCTAGTATATTGTATTGTTGTTGATCGGTAATCCCATGTTTCTGCATTTACGTTTCTTACGTTTTAGAGTTTGTTCGAGGTTAGAAAATTTGTAGTAATTTACGTAACAAGTTTCGAAAGTGATATTTTACGAGACGGGTAGGAAGTTTCCAGACGAGATGGAATCCTGCGAGTCTCGTAAAATCACTTTTGGATCGTGTTACGTACAATATTTTTTCTACAGCCGTTTTGTATGTTAAAAAGAATATATGGATAAACTTTACTTATGAATTTTTATTGAACACTTTAAAGTTACTCTCAAGAATTCAACATTAGAAAAATCTACACTCTGGTCGAAAATTAACCGCCCACCTTAAAAAGGGTCATTTTTGATGTCTCGTATTTCCTAAACCTGTAGTCCGATTTAAGTGATTTTTTAATATGTTATAGATTTATTTTTGAACAATGTCGCTGTAGTAATATGGTTGCTAAACAGGTAAATTTCCGTTGTATACCGGGTGTACGAATCAAACTCTGTTTTTTTCTTCTCAAAGTTCGCATCACTGTGGAATATTCCAGCATTCATAAAATACTGAAATTAAGACACAACTAGAGAAAAACAGAATTTGAGAACAAAAGACGAAGAGCAGATAAACTGTGCAGGCAGAAAAAGAGAAAGTACGAAAACCAACGGATACTAAACATAGAGAGGGAGTTTAAGGAAAACGAAACACGTAGTGCATACCAACTTATTAAACATTTAAGACAGGGATACAAACCGAAGACTAGCCTCTGCAAAAATAAGAAGGGTGAAATCATTAGCGATATGGACGAAATTAAGATAACCTGGATGACATATTTTAAGGAAGTATTAAACAAAGGGGCACAACCACCATTACAACAACAGAGGCAGCAGCAAGCACGGCAGGAGGTACAACAACAAGAGCTGGAAGAAGATGGAGAAGAAAATGAATTAACTAGACCCCCAACGCTAGAGGAGGTCCAAACGGCAATTCACATACAAAAAAGCCATAAAGCACCGGGAATAGATAAAATACCGGCAGAACTACTCAAGCAAGGAGGAAGGAATTTGACACAACAGATGTATCAGCTAATACGAGATATGGATAGAAGAAGAAATCCCCCAACAATGGAAGAAAAGTATAATCTGTCCTATTCATAAAAAAGGAGACAAACTGTTGTGTCAGAATTATAGAGGCATCTCTTTACTTTGTTCGGGATACAAAATATTCACAAACATCCTTAATCGAAGACTTCAACCTCTCACGGAAAAAATCATCGGTGAATATCAAGCAGGGTTTAGGCAAAATAGATCTACCGTTGACCAACTATTTACAGTTAAACAAATACTAGCCAAAGCATGGGAATATGACATGGACGTTTACAATCTCTTGGTAGATTTTAAACAAGCCTATGATTCAATAGATAGAACAATTCTACCTAATATATTGGAAGAATTTGGCATACCATCAAAATTAATACGACTAGTGCAAATGACAATGACAGAAACAGAAGCACAAGTATGTATTCAAGGACAGATCACTGATGCGTTTACGATAACGCAAGGACTGAAACAAGGCGACGGACTGGCTCCAACGCTTTTTAATCTTGTTCTTGCATATGTAATTAGACGGTTGACGGTAAGCGGAAATAACATACTTACAAACAAATCTACCCAATTAGCAGCATACGCGGATGATATAAACATAATGAGCAGAACAATGAATGCAGCGGAAGAAACCTACGTTGAGTTGAAACAGAGTGCAGAAGCAGTAGGGCTAGCAATAAACACAAATAAAACAAAATTACTCATACAAACCAGATCAAATAGACCGGCGCAACAACACTTTATTGACGATATGGAACATGTGAATAGATTCACGTACCTAGGAATGGATCTGGTTGCAAGCAATGAAGAAGAACCGGAAATAAATAGAAGGCTTGTGCTGGCAAATAAAGCATATTTCGCGATGGGCCACATATTCAAATCGCGAGACGTACACCGGAAAACAAAACTCCGGGTATATAAAACAATAATCAGGCCCATAGTAAGTTATGGCTGCGAAACATGGGTGGTGACACAGAAATCTGCCAATGCATTAGATGTGTTTGAAAGAAAAGTATTACTAGGATACTGGGCCCAATAAGTGAAAATAACATCTGGCGAATTAGGTATAATAGAGAAATATACGAGCAATATAGCGAACCAACTCTAGCACAACACACTAAACTGCAGAGATTACGGTGGGCAGGGCACGTGGTCCGCATGCATGAGAATAGAATCCCCAGAAAATTGCTGAATGCAAGAATGCAGGGAAGAAGACCTGTTGGAAGACCTAAAAAGAGATGGGAAGACGAAGTCGATGAGGATGCCAGGAACTTCCTGGGAACGCGTTCATGGAAAAGAACAGCGGTAAATCGAAATGATTGGAGAAGCTTATTGAAGGAGGCCAAGGCTCGATTTGGGCTGTAGTGCCAATGGATGGGATGGGAAAACCCAACTATAGCCTCATGTTTTTTCAACATTCTGCTTTTTGATTCATTCGTTTATGTTGGATAATAGAAAAAGTTAGGAACTTTTAACAACTAGCCATGTTTTTCATCAATACATGGTGTTTTTAACCAAGTGTGGCAAACTTTAGGGAGGAATTCTGCATAAAAAAATAATGAGTTTTCTTTATAAACGTATATCCGCAAATGCTTCATTTCCGAGATAGGGAGTGTTGAAATGTTTCTGACAAACTGACGATTTATTTATTGCTTTAAAACCGGTTGAGATATGCAAATGAAATTTGGTGTGTTTTAAGAAGTAGTTATTGCACATTTTTTGACATACAATTAAGAATTTAATATTCACCATTGGCGCGCATACGGGTAATATTAAATTCTTAATTGTGGTCAAAAAACGTGCAATAACTACCTCTTAAAACCCACCAAATTTCATTTGCATATCTCGACCGGTTTTAAAGCAATAAATAAATCGTCAGTTTGTCAGAAACATTTCAACACCCCCTATCTCGGAAATGATTTGCGGATATACGTTTATAAAGAAAACTGTCATTATTTTTTCATGCAAAATTAGGTACCCCTTAAAGTCTGCCATGCTTATTTAAAAACACCCTGTATAATTAGTTAAAGTCCCTTAACTTTTTTATTATCCAACATAAACGTATGAATCAAAAAACATAATGCTGAGAAAACATGAGGCTATGGTTTGGTTTAAATTTCAGTATTTTATAGATGCTAGAATATTCCACAGGGTAATGCGAACTTTGAAAAAAAAAACAGTTTGATTCGCACGCCCGGTATAAAATGAAAAATTACCTGCTTAGCAACATTATTATTACAGGGATATTGCTAAAGAACAGGGCTAAAAGATATTGAAAAAATCACTTAAAAAAACCCTATATTTTAAGAAAGGAAACATTGATGAGAATCCAAAAATGTAAAAATATACAGGGTGTTCCATTTAAAAAAACATAAGTTTGTGTCACCCTGTCAATACGCACGCCCCCTGTATATATGAAAATATTTTTAAATTATGATCCTATCTGTGCCCCAACTTTTACCTAAATAACTTTTTTTCGTATCTCTTACGACAAACGAGTAATTGGACTTTGTCACACTAATGCCCCACCCTGTATACATATAGTCGCTTCGGTCCTTCTGAAACCCATCCAGTGACGGATCTACGCATCTACGGCGAGAGGGAAAGTTTCCCCCTAGGAAAGTCCAAAATTAAAAAAAAAAAAAATTGTTGAAATATAAAATTATATTAGCCGACATGAAACTTAAAGCACACAGAGAGACATGTTCAATGTTCAACCCAATAAACATGCTAGTTAGAAAAATTAAGGGAACTTAATGCATATAAGTTATTATTTGTTTTTATTATTTTGGATTTTGTCATTTTTATGTCTTTTGGTTGGTGTTCTAAGGCAAATTTCCCCTCCCAAGGCAAATATCTAGATTCGCCACTGAATCCATCAAAGTCTTCCGGTGGCGTTAGGTCTTGCTTCAGACGTCGAAATGTTCTAAAATTCTAAAGGATTTCTAGAATCCTTGTGACGTCAGAACATCGTAGTTATTTATCGAACGCTGGCTTAAAGTTCGATGAGGTGCGTAGCAAGGGCTGGACTAACCATATAAACAAAAGTTGTGACGTGTAGGAATCTAAAAATTTATTTCTAATTGTGGCACCTTACGTGTTCATCAACATCGAGGGAAATAAAACAACTAAAAAATAAAATATCCAATTTATTATTAATAAATCATTTTCAACTAATACTTAAACATCTACTAGATAATAATCTTATTTACAAATTCCCTATCTACTAACTACCAAAAATAGCAATATAATCGGGAAATCGTTTTCCCCAAAAATCAGTTTAAGCAGATAGAACTAAAATAATAAAACACACTTTATTTATACCATGTAGGTACATTTTTTTACCAATTCTTAGTGATAATGAAAATTCGAAACGGCAGGTTAAACAAAATCGAAATAAAAATAAGCGTGTAGTATTGCGATATTTTATGATATTAAAATAAAATATCATTTATAATATTAATAAACAGAAATATTTATTAAATAAACAAATCTATACATAAGCTTGGAAGGTTTGAAAAGCTTAAAACCATTTTCTAATTTATCTAACAAGGCAAGCATATTTGCCAACAAAATGGGGTTTAAGGAAAAAATGTTCTTTGACTGTCTTCTAGGACTAACTTGCGACCACATATATAAAGGAAACGATTACTTCTTTTATACATATATACGAAATGTTGACTTAACATGCGTTTTGGGGACTACCAGAAAGGTTTTGACAAAGAATACATGAACAGATACTATATATATTTTTCTTTTCGGAAGAATCTGTACAAGAAAATGTTTTTTAATTGTATTAACAAGTTATCTCTCATATTTATGATACATATGACAGTCAAGAGCCACAAATATGTTATGAAGATATAAGTTGTTATTTCAGCTGTGAACAACAAGCTTTTCCGGTAAGAATTTGCAATATTTCATTTAAAACTGCTAAAAACTTCAATAGTACAGGGGAAAAAAAGTCTCCTGCAAAAATAAATATGCTCTTAATGACGACGGTGGTGGTACCATAGACGTATATATAGTAAAACCTCCGCTAACCGAAACCTTTTTAACCAAAACAAGACTTTGGGTGCGTTCGGACGACCATAGCGGCTGGCTGCCAGCAGAAATCGGCTGAGTGGTTGCATCCAGCCGTGATAGGGAAAGCTTAGTAAATCTCTCAGCGGCTGGCTTCCAGCGGTGACGTCTGACAGCTACTGCTGGCTCAGCTGTCCAGCCGCTGTGGTCGTCCGAACGCACCCATTGTTTAACCGAAATGGCTGACAGTTTCAAGAATTTCGTCAATAAAAAGTAAATTAAACAAAAAACAATAAAATTAAGGAAAATGAAAATGTTTAGAGTGTTTTTTTAAAGAAATCTTCTCTTTTCTTTTGTGTTTTCCTCTGACAACGATGTTTTGCAGCTATATCTCTCCAATACTATATAATTTAATAGAAGAAGAATACAAAAAATAATGTTATTTTTAACTGAAATTCTTGTTATCCGAAATGGCCTCCCCCCAATTATTTCGTGATTATTTCGGTTAAAGGAGGCTTTACTGTATTCACATAGACTGAGCAGTCTGTAGTGCTGTGACGACACTTCTTTGTATGTATTTGTATTCATTGTGTATCTGCCTTTAGTACGGTATAACTAGACACAAACCCAGACATCCAAAGTGAAAGTTATCCTTCAACACCAAATTGTTCTATATGGTCCACATATTGTTCGTAAAAAGTTACATGTTCTACATTAAATTTGAAACAAAAAGGTGCTATGCATAATCCTTCTAAACTGAATGGTTCCCAAGTTACGGAGGGTGTACATATAGAAATTACAGGAGGGTATACATGTAAGATTGACGTTCCTTCAAGGGCTTATCGGTAACATACAACCGGCCACTGAAATAGCAAATTAAATTTAGAAAACACAATCCTGTTAAAAAAATAGTTTCCTTAGCAATAATTTTATAATTTGCCCAAAAAATATTAAAAACATGGAAAACCTCCACTTTACACCCTCCGGAACCGTCGATTTTAGAACAATTATGCATAGGACCTTTTTTGTTTAAAATTCAATGTAGAACATTGTTCAGGCTAAACCGCATAGCTTTAGAAATATTGACGAAAAACGTAAAAAACTACATAATGTAGAATATTTTTGTATAGAACATTGTTCACGCTACACCGCATAGTTACATAGAAATATTGACGAAAAACATAAAAAACTACTAATTTACCGACTTCTCCCTCATCTCCCCCCCCCCCCCCAAACGCGACGTGAACCATAAAGAACAATTTGGTGTTGGAGGAAAACTTATGGACAGCCTAAGTCTGACGTCACAAAATTGGGAGGAGCTTAGATTGACTCCAAACAATTTGTTTGTAACGTTAAATGGTCATAAGGAATTTTTCATTTATGTGCTTTGTGTGGCAAAATAAGACTTTTCATTTAGGTATTTCTTTAAAGAAACGTGTTAAGAGGTTTTTATTCGTTAGTGGTTGAAAATAAACATAACCTCAAAACTGTCTACGTTCTAATCATTGCATTAAATTAACTCACCTGAGCAAAAACGAATAAAAATCTCTTAACTGACACGTTTCTTTAACTAAATACCTAAATGAAAAGTCTTATTTTGTCACACAAACCACGTAAACAATAAATGAAAAATTCCTTATGAGTGTTTAACCTTATAAACAACATTTTTTTGGAGTCAAATATAAGCTCCTCCCAATTTTGTGACGTCAAGACTTAGGATATCCATTGTATCACACTACTTACATCAAGTAGGTACGTATTACAGCGGCGTCTATTTTTGGTGGGAGAGAAAGGGTAAGGAGTTTCAATGCGCTAGAGAGAGGTAGATCGAACAACCGTAGATATTGGGTGCGTTCGGACGACCATAGCGGCTGACTGTCAGCAGAAATCGGCCGAGTGGTTGAATCCAGCCGTGATAGGGAAAGCTTAGTAAATCTCTTAGCGGCTGACTTCCAGCGGTGACGTCTGACAGCTACTGCTGGCTCAGCTGTCCAGCCGCTGTGGTCGTCCGAACGCACCCATTGTGTAGCACTATCGGCCGGTATGCTCGGTCTATGTTAATATATTATAGTCTCTACTATTGCAGTAATTCCGAAGAACCTCCTAGAAAACATAAAAAAAAAGATGGGTCTGAATGAACATCTCGTATAAGAGCATGCAGAAAGCTATACTACTCTCGATGGTTAGATGTGTACGAAACGTTTTGGGAGATAATGCTGCATACCAAGTCACCTAGGGCTCAATAACACGGAAAAAGTCCTACCAGAACTCAATCCTTTTGATACCCTAGGTATCTGGGATGAGTGAATTTTCCCCCTAGAGTGAGTGAGTGCCGTACGGCTAAATCTGGGTTTGATGCGTAAAAATATATATATATATATATATATATATATATATATATATATATATATATATATATATATATATATATATATTAACTATTTTCCTGATAGGGTAGGCAACTTCTGAATTTGCGGCTCATTCCCCAGCAAGTAAGAGTTGGAGCCGGCTGTAGATAGTTACTATTTATATCAGTTATTTTCATGCAATTTTTAAACCTGTTACCACCATTTTTTTTATATCTTTAAACAAATACAATTCAATAGCAACACTAATAATCAACAATCATACTTTAACTTAGTTCTATTCACTTAAACTGTTTAACAAGGCATCAGAGCAACAATAACCGTGTAAAAATATTTTTTACACAAAAAGAAAACATAGATAACGTATCATCGCCTTTACCCGACTTTGTAGTTTTAAGAGATACTTTGGCTGTGCAAAAGTAGTAATAGTTACTCTTTTTGATATGTAAAAATACATTTACATACATGTAGCTATTTTCAATATTCTTTTAATAGACCATTGTTTTCTGCTTTTCGAGAAAGATTTTATCTTTTCTTATTGCATATTATTGTTGTGTTTTAAACTACGCATAATTATTCAATGGATAAGGATGGAAGACCAGTAGTATAAAAACAAAACAAAAATCAACGTAAACAGATGATATAGTCAGTGGAAGCAGCTGTGTCTTATATAACGAAACAAATGCGTTTAGTAAAAGCTACCAAAAACATTCGGTATCTTTCGATTCATAAACTTTTATATCTGAATATAATGTTGACAAAATATGGCGTCAAATGAAAACTCAAACTGAGTATTTTTATATAATCATAATGAGGGAATACTTTTAGAAAGTATAAATTAAAATAATCTCCTTCCATTTTATTAACGATTAATGCACACATTAATTTCGAGATTACTCTAAAAAATTGATCCACTTTTTATTTCATCATTCTATTATGCAAGTAAAATAATTTAAAAAAAATATTTTACGGGGCGTACGTGTATTTTTCGTGACAGGTGCGTATTAAAAATATATATATTATTTTTAATTTATTAAATTAAATATATTTTTTAAAGTATTTTTACTTTAGAAAATTTAATATTCATGCATAAAAAACATTTTAGGTATAGCAAGGGTATAAATAAAAATCAAAAAAGTTTTATTTTGAAAATTCAATCTCGTATGGTAAATCATAACACAAGATACAGCACCTAGTCCTACTTTACAATAATTGTAATTATTTCTGCAGTAATACCTTGTCTCGTTTTTTATATTCTTTTCTTTTTCATCCCTTTTACTGCAGCAAATGGCATAGGTCCTACATGGAGCAGCTTTTTTTCATAGGTGGTACATATTCTGGAAAATGGCTCTCCGTAAGTTACGGCTTAATTAGTAAATCTTCATTTTTTGGCAGTCTGGTGAAACTTTCCAATATTTTTTCTATTAGTATCTAACGAAATTCGAATCTGTTCTTTTGGTCACCATTTTTCTTATAAAGTACAAAAGCATTCCACACCGCTATATCTAATGAATGAAAGATAGTTTTTAATAATATTTCTTTCCCCTCTTTCTAGCCATGGGAAAGTAATGGAGGTGTTAACATTGCCTATCAACACCACACATTCTATAATTGCAGTCAATAACTAATTTGGGCTTATCTACTAGATTTTCTTGATGATAAGGATGAGAGACAATTTTTTAGAAAGTTTGGGCTACTTACAAAAGTGGATAATCAAATTTTTCTTAATCTCATTATTATAACGGTTCCACTATTTTTTCTTTTACCCTTATTTATAAGTCTTTCTTTCAGTTTTCTTAAGGGGAGGGGTGGTTTAAAAACATTTCATAACTACATAACTTCAAGAATACACTCTGAAAAATTCAGGTTGATCCGAGCAAGATTACCGGAAATACAGCATGTTGATTCGCCTTCGCCACGCTTTAAAGCAGCTTCGCGCTTGATCGTAGTGAGAAACGTTCAACAGCTGTTCCTCTTCTCTTTTGTAAATTACTCCGCGATTCAAAACATATTCTGATCTGCACCACTTTACGATTTGATAGACAAAAGAAATCGAAAATAAAATTTGCCAAAAAAACCTTCCCAATATTCATTGTTTTTCCCCTTGCATCCAATCTTGTGACGTGTTTTTAAGACAATTCTCATCGTTATTTCCCCTTGGCCATTCACAGGTTGATAGTACTCTTTCTAAGCTAACAGACTGCACAAAAATCGCAAAATGACCAAACATTGACATTCATCGTTTTCCCTCTGACACTTAATTTCTATCCCCTCTTTAAAGCCATGGGATAGTCATGGATGTGTTAACATTCAGCCCTGTGATGGATGACCGAAGTTATCCTGTAGTTAAGTTATAATCCTCGAATTGGTGTGATGTATCATATTTAACTTAACTACTTGCCTTATTTCTTGACAGTTCTTAAGTTATCTGATATATCAACTGTCACTTTATAACGCGACGTTAAACCTCAAGTTATGAGATAACTCTGTAGTTATGTTAAGGATTGTAAGGTTAGGTTTATGTTTTGATTTGTTTTTAAGAGATCAAGTGAATATTTAACGTAGAATAAGAACTTAGAATATATATAACTTCAGGTTGTCCCAGGACCTTGTGCAGCATTTTATTTTTAATAAATCAAATTTAATATCAAATATAAAGCAGCACAAAATGATCAAAAACATACACCTAAGACAACAATTAAAAACACGTAGGTAATAAAATTAAAACAATAATAAAAATAAAAGCTAATAATTTAAAAATAGAAGGGTGCAATTTAAAAAATTATACAAAAGTCAAATCGAGAGACAAATTGAAATTTCTATTTATAAACATCCAAATTCAAGCGTTTTATACTAAATTTACAATCAAGATGCAGTAGAAATAAACAAACCAAGAGACGTTAAATGCTACTAGGAGCACTCCCGAATCGTAATTTACAATGTACCTATATACATTCCAAAGTTTATACATTGTAAATTATGATTCGGGACTGCTCCTAGTAGCATTTAACGTCTCTTGGTTTGTTTATTTCTACTGCATCTTGAATTTAAATTTAGTATAAGTACTTCTTTCTATCTACTTTTACGATTTACCACCGAACTACAGCGAACAGCTGTTCGCCGGTACGTAGGTATACCAACTTCTCGTGATTCTCTTTCTCGCTCCAACTTATACTGATTATACATAAGGTTCTCTTTTTAGACAACTTAATTTTTCTTCCGTCCATAACGTCTAAGAAATAACTCATCTCATAACGGTGGATGATCCATCATAGTGATGTAACGAATGTCATTTTTTAAACATTCGCGAATACGAATATCTGCTACCTACATTCGCGAATGCGGATACGAATGCGAATATTCAGTTTAAAAAAAAATCTATTTTTGTAGTGTTTTCTAAATTTATAATGAGAAATTAATTGATATTTAGTGTAAATCAAACTGAATCTTAAGCTTTATTGCATAATACCAAATAATAAAATAAAGTGAAGGTTGATAATGTGATTATACGAGGTTGTTACCTTTTCTTAATAAAAAAGATGTTAAGAAGTGGATAGATTTTGATTTTATTAACCTAATGTTATCTTCAAATTATTTTTTTTTCTGATATTCATACTCGCAAAACATTCGCACAAATTTCGCGAATGCGAATACGAATATGCAAATATTCGCGAATGCGAATACGAATATTCGTTACATCACTAATCCATCACACCGAATTTACGTTTTATAGTTATGGAGATAATTATATGTTATAGTTATGTTAGCTTTAACGCAAACGATAAAAATAACTTCGGTAATTCATCACACGGCTGATTGCCTATCAACACCACACATTGTATAATTGCAGTCAATAACTAATTTGGCTCATCTACTAGATTTTTTTGATGATGAAGGGATAAGAGGCAATTTTTTAGAAAATTTGGGCTACTTACAAAAGTGGATAAGCTGGTCCATCAAATTTTTTGAAGTTATACTTCTTTAGACATGAGGGTGAATTTTTACATTCTCTGATGCATGCGCACACCGACAGTATGGTATTAGTCGCTACAGTTTTTAAGTTATGTAGCGCAAATAAGGTGTGCGTGAAAAGAATATATTATTAGTGTTTTTAGTAAATATATTTATTATAATTTTTATGTCTGTGGATTTGTCTTCCTCCTTATAAGTATTATTGAAAATGTTTATTTTCAATTAATGTATCTGTCAACGTGATTGTAATTATGTCCGAGAAATGATCGACTGAATACAAAAGCGATGGTAGCTGATCGGTAGAGCATTAGCCTAGGGATCGAGAGGTCCCCTGTTCGAATCCTGACAAAGTCATATCTTTTTTTTTATTTTAATTTTTGGTATTCTTTTTGTTCTTTCTAAAATTAGTTTATATTTAAATACAATACAAAAAAACTTTTTAAAGTAGATAGGTATATTGATTTCGTTGAAATCATAATATGAAGTTAGATTATATTATAATAGAAGTATAACTTCTTACGGGCGTACAAAGTACACACACATTATTTTTTTTAATCTCATTATTATAACGGTTCCACTGTTTTTTCTTTTATCCTTATTTATAAGTCCTTCTTTCAGTTTGCTTAAGGGGAGGCGTGGTTTAAAAACATTTCATAACTACATAACTTCAAGAATACACTCTGAAAATTTCAAGTTGATCCGAGCAAGATTACCGGAAATACAGCACGTTGAATCGTCTTCGCCACGCTTTAAAGCAGCCTCGCGCTTGATCGTAGTGAGAAACGTTCAACAGCTGTTCCCCTTCTCTTTTGTAATTACTCCGCGATTCAAAACATATTCCGGTGTGCATCACTTTACGATTACAGACAAAAAAGAAATCGAAAATAAAATTTGCCAAATCTTTTAATGCGCTTTTTTCAAAACTGCTTTGCTTTTTTTCAAAGGCGGTGGACAACTCAAAAACTACTTGACCGATCCACCTGAAATTTTGCAGATGTTCTTTAGACATTTCGTGAGGTAATGCTGTCAATATATTTTTTGTTTTATACTTATTTTTTGTTTAATAATAATAAATATTATGTTGATTTTAACTTTTTTTTACAAAAATATTCGTTATTTTGACTTCGGAACGATACCAAAATCTCAAAAATCTTTAAAACCAAAAAACTCGACAGCGTTATCTCGAGAAACCTCATAAGCTAACAAAATCTTTTTGCATTTTTTGTTTCACATGATCCAACGATGTAATGAGTTCTGATGTCCACCGCAAAAGCAATTTTTTTTGGAGGTGTCTGCAAAAATTTGCCACCATTGACTTATTTTTCAATATTTTGTCTTGATTTTCTTTGAATTGTATTGAATATGTTTATTTAATTTAAAAATAAGATAATTCTACCAGAGTCCCCCCTTAATTCCATAAAAAGTATTTAGTGGAGCTTTATATACTTTATTTGTAGGATAATATCACTAAAATTATCAGTATCGTTAAATACCAATATATTATTTATTTGTAAAATAAAAACAGTTCTCGATAATTATTAATTTTCGTTGAAATACAAAACAAAAGATAAAACCTTTCAGTGTAGATCGTAGCATTCATACAGTTTTAGATTCTTCACAATTCAAATGGCACTACTTAATTTAAACAAAATGTTACGAAATACACATATTTTTAATAAATCTAGAAGGCACTCTGCAGGTCTGGACTTCAAGCACTCTTCAAAAAATCTAAAAAATGGTAGGCGCGTCTCACATAATACATGTCAAACTGCAAACATGTGTAAAAGTACATTCATAGAAAACATCTAGAATAAATTGTTTATCCGTTGCATAAATTAGAGGAAAGTCGCCAATTATGGAATACCATTTTGTTTTGGGGATATAAATAAATACCTTTATAGAAATGAAAACACTTTAATGTTATGACAAATCAGTCATACAGTTTTATGTAGTAATTACTTCTATTAAATATCTTAATTAACAAACAAAAAAACAAAATCCCAAATGAGTAACCAAATATGGAATATAGGCATAAACCAACATATCAAAAACAAAAATAGACATAAACATCTGAGATCAAATAAATTTAAATAAGAAAATTGTGAAAAATGAAAGAAGTAGCGTAATTCACTTGTAGACATCACAGATCCATGTATGAAACTCTGGACCAGCACAATCATAATGAGCCCACACAGTATGCACTTCATCCACTATTCCATAATTAGGCACCAACGACTGTCCATATTTGGATTTGTACATTAGTTCAAACTAGTATCAACATTTTTTCAAGTCGTAATGTTTTAATTACAGAAGGTCATAAAATATTTAAATAAAGGTAGTATCGATATACTCAATAGCATAACAAGTCTGTATTCCTGCATAATAACCAATAATACCCGTTGAATATATTTACCTTAGAAATTTTCTGCGAGACGATAAAACAAAACGCGCCTGCCAGACACGTATCGTTCGCGCATCTGATACAGAGGTGTGGATACGACAATAAAGAGAGCGACTGAAATAAAGGATGGTATTGTAGTGTGCTTCCAACTTATATTTTCGGAGAAATCAAGGAATTACATATTAGGACACTATTCCATATTTGGTTACTTTCCTCTACTAAACTGTCATTCATTAATAGACGTATTACGATGACGAATCTTAGAAGTAAATAAACTGTTTTGCGAAGGCAAATCAAATATTTTACTTACCATTAAAATATTTATCAAACTATTACCCATGACTTCTTCTCTTCTTTTTCAGCCTGGCTGCACCCACTCTGTTCTCCACTATTTTCTGTTTTGTGCTATTAGGTTCTAGTTTCTTCCCACTTTTGCTTTGATTTCGTCTAGCCATCATTTTTGTGGTCTTCCTCTACTATGACTGTGCTCGCGTGGTCTCAAATGTACAATGTTTCTCGTCCACCTTTCGTTGTTTTGCCGTGCCACGTGTCCTACCCAGTTCAATTTCATTTGCACAATTAATGCAATTACATCTTCCACCTTCGTCTTATTTCGCATCTCCTCATTTCGTATATGTTCTCTCACAGATACTCCTAACATAGATCGCTCGATGGTCCTCTGTGTTGTTCCATTCCTCCATTCCATAGGTCATAAATGGTAGAATACCCTTTTCTTTAGATTTATTGGTACCTTTTGTTTTTCAACATAATACTGCTGTCCAAGTCAATCGAATTCTTCTAGTTATCTCTGCAGTTATATAGCGGTACGCTTTAATTACTATTTTTGCTAATTTTATTTTCTTAATTTTTAATAACTTTTCTCAAAACGAAATTGGTCATTTAAAATCCACATGTGATATACAAACCATATGCCGTTGATTTCGAGAAACGAAAGGTTATCCCTTAAACATATTGTGTAAGATTAATGTTTCTTTCAAGGAAACACTAATAGGTTACGATGCCCCAGATCGCCACACTCTTTATGTCAACTATAAAATACAAAAAAGCTTCTGCAGAGGCAGTAATTTATGGGCCATCTGGCCATTATAGCAAAACCGCAAAACCAGTTGACACAAAGTTGGTGGTCCGGCAAGTCAGTCACTTCACAGCATGCAAACGATGCAGACCAACCCTCGGCTCGCTGACAATCAACACTCTTTCGAGATATAAGCAAACACACCGCTTGTTCACCCAAAATAAATAAATATATTACTGTTCGTCGTTACACTTATTTTTATTATTTTTAATTAATTCCGTCACACACACCTACCGGAATAGTTATATTATGTTTGCCTAGTTTAATCAAGTGACCCAAGTACATCTTATGACGCCCCTAGGACAAAGGAGTGTAAGTGCCAAGTTTTCAGAAAACTTTGTTCAGTTCCAGACAAATTTGAAAATCCAGGTAACTACTACTTAGCATTTTTTCAATTATATGTTATTTTTGATCATGTTATTGTTAGTTTATGTAGAAAGTTTGAAGCCACCATGTTTTATATGCGTTTGGGAGTCCTTTGTATTTAACCCAATTTTCTAGAAATTGTTACTTACACCCCTTGTGTCCTAGGGGCATCAATGCCTGATATATAGACAATTTCGATCTCACTTCCTTCGCATACAGTCGATTGTGATATTTTGATTTGTCATCACTTTGGTTTTATTTAAATTGATGTTTCAACCAATTTTCGATGGAGATTTAATAATATTAAATAATTTTATGTAATTCCTTTTTATTATTTGGAATTATTATTGGGTCATTTTGGAAAACAATGATTCATGTAAAAACAATTCTGGACACACAAAGAAATCAGTCAATATTTGTTGGGGTAGTGGCAACCCTGTAATTTAAGCCACAAATGAATTCTGCATCCCTCCTTTGATTTGCGTGCAGCTCACGTCTATTGGTATTCTGGGCGTGCTGTACAGAGTTGTAATAAGTATTTTTCTGAATAATACAAAGTATTGATATAAACAAACCTAAAACACCGTGAATCAAAATTTCTACTCAAATTAATATTTTAACTCAAAAAAATAAAGAATGATGAATCCGTCTAAGAGGTGATTTATTCAATATTTGTTGTATATTCAAGAATAGAATACTAGAACTACAATAGAGAGATATTAATTTATAATGGCATGCTATTTTGTCATTACTGCAACGAATTTATTACGAAAAACCAAAAATTGACTTTGATTTTTATGAGTCTTAATAATTGTTACAAAGAATATTCAGATTGACAGTTTGACATCTATATAACGCATTAAAATAATGATTTTTTGAAGGTACGAAGACTATCTTAAATAGTTATGTTTTTTTATACACCTTACAAAATATTTACAACAATTTCTTTAAAGAAATTTACAACATTTCATGTTCACAAGCCTTCTTTCCTCCTCCTCGATGCTATTTTTATTAAGTTGCACAAAAAATATTTTTTGCATTTCACAATGTATCAAATTTTTAAGTAAACTTTATAGAATAACCAATTTTGGGCTTTAAAAATGACAAATTAAACAAGTAGGTACGTGTCGTCGAACTGAACAAAATTTTTACACTGAAATAAATCCTATACAGGGTGTCCAGAAACTCTCCTGTCAAACGAAGACTTGAGATTCCTCAGATAATTTGAAGGCAATTTAACCCAATTTACCTAGTCCGAAAATGCTGCCTAAGGAAGGTAGAGCTCTTTGAAGATGGCTCCTTGTAATTAGTTTTTTTAAATAACTCCAGACCGCTTTTATTTAGAAAAACGAACACTGGTACACTTATTTATCTTCTAGAGATAAATCGATCTCATCCATTGAGAATTTTTAGTACCGGTCATAGGCGTTCGTTTTAGGGAAGAGCAATAGTTATTTTATCTCATAACTTTTAAGCATCTTTGACACTAGATTATTAAATTGTGAGGTATTATGGTTTTAAAAGGTACTCTTGTTTCAAGTCGGTAGGATACACAGTTTTCTAGAAACATTGATTTGAAAATTTTTCGTCTTTTGAGTTTGAAAAAAATTTTCAGAATATAAACGGTGTATTTTATTACGCACTTAAGGAAGCACTTTTAGTACTAGAATACCTCACAAATTAACAATTTATAGTCAAAAATGATTAAAACCTAAGGAAAAAAGTTGGGTCAACGGTTATTTTATCGCATAACCTTTTTGTCTTTAACTTTTAAGCATTTATAACACCGGATTATTAATTTGTGAGGTATTCTAGAACTAAAAGATACTCTTGCCTTAAGTCAGTAGAATACACCGTTTTCTAGAAAATTTTTCATTTTTTCAATTTGAAAAAAATTTTCAAAAAAGAAACAATGTATTTTACGGACTTTAAGCAAGATACAATTTTAGTACTCTTAAGAAAACCTTACAATTTAGAGTAAAAAATGCCTAAAAATTAAAGACAAAATAATTAGGTAAAATTTTATCGCATAACTTTTTGTCTTTAATTTTTATACGCATTTTGACTCGTAAATTGTTAAATTGCGAGGTATTCTAGTAGTAAAAGTTCCTCTTGCTTAAAATCCGTAAAATACGTTTTTTTTTAATTTCTTGTTTTCAAATTCAAAAAACGAAAAATTTTCAAATAGATTTTTCTAGAAAATTGGCTATTCTATTGACTGAACTTTTAGTACTAGAATCTCTCACAATTTAATAATCTTGTGTCAAAGAAGTTAAAAGACAAAAAAGTTGGCTATTGCCTTTCGCTGAAATTCGCAATTGATGGGATTGATTTATCTCTGGAAGATAAATAAGTGTACCAGTTTGTGTTTTTCTAAATAGAAACGTTCTGGAGTTATTTACAAAAAAAACTTATTACAAGGCGCCATCGCCATCTTCAAAGAGCTCTAGCTCACTTAGTACAAGCATTTTCGGACTTGGTAAATTGGGTTAAATTGTTAATTATCTGAGGAATCACCGGCCTTCGTTTGTCAGGAGAGTTTCTGGGCACCCTGTATACTTATTATTTCGAATACCAAGGCAAGCCCTTGTCAAAATGTAATTTAAAAAACATGTAAAATATGCAGTAAAATGTTTATTTTAAAATTATAATTTGACGACTTCTCCAATTTAAAGTAAAAATATTAAAAATAAATAGCTGTTTGTCATTTTTGTAATATTTTAGGAAAATAATAATAATAATTTAGTAATATAAAGCCCAAAATTTGATAATCCTACATAATATTTCTCGTCATAATAATAAAACTTACTTGGCATGGATTTTTATTCACTCGAGACCCACATAACTTAATTTTTAAAATCCATGCCCGATGCCACAATTTTTTTTTAAATATAAATAAGTTTATATTACATATATATCCTAAATTGTACAAAAATACTTTAGATATTTATCAGATCACCAAAAATGCGACAGTTCATGATTGTTGGAAAAAGCGGATTTAACAAATCTATCTTAAACGACCAATATCTTTGGTTAGTAGCCAAAAATAATATTTCCTTGTATTTGAGCAAGTTTGGACTTAGAACTTTCTCGAGTTCGGTTTTTATCTTTCCAATTCTTTCGACACCACTTGATCATACAAGCTTTATATGAAACAGTTTAAAACATAGTGTACTATACTGTGGTGTATTCTGTAACACTTCCTTTAAATTTTAGAGGCCTCTAAAATTTTAGCGATCGCTAAAAATATTTTGGTATTCTGTAAATTATAGATCCGTTAAAATAATAACCTAAACCGTTAAATCTCCCGCTAAATAAAAATATTTTAGAGGATGTCAAAAGTACCCGCCAAATTTTTAGCAGTCCGTTAAATGTGGTTTGATTGTTTTTGTTTGGTTATGTTTATATGAATAGTAGTTTCTTATTTATGTATTATAATGGAGATAAACATTTAAAAATGGCAAATGGCTTTTTATAATGTATTTGGTGAAGAAATAATAAATAATAATGAAAATTAAGTCTCAGTTACTTTACAATCGACACACTACACCTACATATTATAACAAAATTCAAATTTTTGTTTCTTTTCGTAGAGCTCAATTCAGATTACAATAAAAAGTAATTGACCTGAAAGTAACTACAATTACCATTTCAAAGAAAGTAGGTACCTACCTACCTAGAAATGTGATTGAAAAAGTGTTTTATGAAAAAAAAATCTGAAAATTTGAAAAAAAAATCAAGATGTTTGTCAAAGCAATTAAATCCTATCAATGCAGGTAAAATTATTTAAAATTATTGTGGAACAGTACAAAACGTATCAAATGTTTATAAAGATGATGTTCCAGAAGGTTTAGAACCAGATGCAGATGAGGTAGATGACCTTAATGTAATTGAAAATAGACCATTTGACCAAAATTAGTGTAGAAGGGGAGAAGAAATACAATATGCAATTTTTCAGCAATATTTTAATGTACTTATAACTTTATTAATAAAAATGTCTAATTAGAAAATATGAGTTTTACTAAAAAATAATTAAATAAAATATTATTTTCTAGCAAACTGTCAATTTCATCTTCTTTCTTAAGATTTTTGGCTTCTGACAGTCAGTTTTCGGCCAATTTCTAGGCTAAAAGTAGTTCAAAACGCAAAACGTGCGACGTTGCCGTATTTATTTTAAAACCTTTTAGAGGATTCTAATTCTCATACAGAATGTCAATCTAACCTAAAAGTTTTAGAGGACCGTTAAAAGTTAAATTTTAGAGGCCTCTTAAATTTAACGGAAATGTTACAGAATACAACCCACTCGCTGTTCATTTCAAATAAAATGGCAAGCAAGTAATCGGCTAATTAAACAGAAAACAGATTTACTTATGTCTTGTAACGGTGACGACTGTTAAAAGGATCACCTAGAATGATACAAAAGAAGCGTCGTTCTGAAGCTATTTTCTTGTGGCATTTTTATAATCAAGTATATTCAAATGGGAAATAAGCCACAATTTTACCTAAAAATGATTTTATTAACGTTTCGACGCCCAAGTCGGGTGTCGTTGTCAAAATACAAAAAAAAAAAAAAAATTTCTTTTTTTTTTTTAATTTGAATATACTTGATTATAAAAGAAGCGTCACCACAACAGAAAGGCAGTTCTACCGGAGAGTTGATCTGGAAAGAACTGCACTGGCAGAAATATAACGTGCGACGATAACGACCAATCACGGCAAACGTAGGATGCCGTTAATTGTCATTCATCTGCGCAAATTACTAAAATTTTTGATGCGCCGTCACCAAAATGGAACAAAGAGAACAAAGATTTTGGAGTGGCCCTACTGATTGTAGCATTATACTGTGGCCTAAGATTTGTCAGGTTATTTGAAATAAACAATACACCAGAGTTCTGCTAGTTTTTTCACTACTCATGCTTAAGATTGCTGTATCAAAAATTTCTAAAACTGAACCTTCTCAAGGTTCTAAAAAAGTGGCTCATAAAGAATAAAAAGACCTGAGTAACCAAACAAAGGTAAGCAGAATAAGCAAATAATGTACTTAATGTTAGAATAGTTGACAAAACAAATATTAATGACATTAATATAAGTCATAAAAATAAATATTTTGATGAATATCATGTCCTATACATAACAAAGTTAATATGTACCTTATACAAATGACCAATTTTCTGTGTAAATTATATACAACTATACAAACAGAAATATTTGTCAAATTTAACAACATATTGATGCTTTAGTGAAACTAGTTATTCTTCATGCAAATAGTTATTAACAAACTAGTGATAGAACAAAAACTTCACTATGTGGTTTCAAAGCGTCTTGCAATAGGCCTGAATGTGACATTAAAGGAAACTACACTTACAAGTCCACTACCACAAATTCAACTATTGTGTTCAAAATGAGTTTGATTCAAAGATGTCTCAAAGATAAGATGCTACATACTAGTATCACACTTTTGTGTTTAATTATTATCATTAAAAAAATAAATTTTATACAATTCTTCACCATTGACAACAGTTATAAACATGATGAACGTATGTTAGTGAAACTTAGTTTAAAAAAGTGGATAAGACGTAAATATAGTTTCCAAAATTTATTATACAAACAAGACAAATCGTCCCAGCTTATACTGTAATCACAATGGAGACGTTTCAACAATTATAAATAGTAATGAAGTACTCACTCTAAGATGAACCATAAAATTTTTTAAACTAAGTTCTCAATCTAGTAATACATAAACCGACAATAAATATCGTTCTGAGAACTTAGTTTGTTTCTTAGCAGATGTCGCTACGACATCCGAGCCATTTCGTTCGTTGCAATCTGGGGTCGTATTTTCGAATTCAATCGAATATTTTCGAATACGAGTTAACTCGAATGAAAAATTTCGTATACGAACGTGAATGTGTATTTTTGAACGTCCTTCGAAATGTTATACGTATACGAGCAGAATTTGCACCGGCAACACTGCAACTTCGAATAACATTGAACTTATTTGTCATCTGAAGAGTCACAATGTTGCCATACTTTTTTGGTCTATTTCTTGTATAATTTCAATCAAGGGTATAATCGCAGTATTAAAAACAAAATGTTATATTTGTTATATATACTGGGGTTATAATGTATAAGAAGATTGTATAAGAACGTTTAATACATAAAGATAAAGACATAGTCTGAACAAATTATAAAAAAGGCCATTTTTGGGAAAAGTTGTTTAGCAGTTATTTTAAGTGTAATCGAATCTTAAGATTGCATAGGTATACTAGTAATATCGATTTGCAAAGTCCGCAGAAAGTGTGCTATTTTGTTTATGTAATGTGATAGTATATGAAAAAATTGAGGATATGGCAACGGTGTCATATGTCAAGTTTGGAGCTTAGATCCAATGGACGGCCGGAGTGATGACGTAGAAGTGTCAATTTTTATTGACATATGTCATGTCAGATTTTTCCAAACCTTTCCAAACAAATGTTGTTTAGTGTGGCAAATTTGTATTTTTTATTGTTTTTTCAGTTTTTACAGAGAATATTTCTGTTTTTTGCAATAATATGTAAGTATTATTATAGTTACTACAACAATTTTACAAGGTTGTGTAAATAATAAAGCATGATGTTTTATATAAATAGCAATAAAATGTATGTATGGGTGAAGTAAGGTTAGAATTTATTTGATTTTTAGAAATTTTATATTTTATTTTATTTTTTTTTTAGATTTTATACTAATTAAAAAGTCTTGAGATTCGGTAAAACCTTACTTTTCAACGTGTTTACAATCTTTGTTTGGAAAGTGATCATCATAAAGTCGGATTTCTAGTTTGACGTAGCGTAGACGTAGACGCAACGGAGACGCACTGTAAAAGATCAACACCGAATTTTGTGTACTCGTGTTTATAAATGAACGCAAGCGCCTGACGGAACGTAAGAAAAACGTAACGGAACGGAAGAGATGACCAACTTTCATCTTTTACAGTGCGTTTCTTACGTCTGGCCAATCATAAGGAAGAATAATTTTGTTCTGTCACTCAAAGTGGGCCCGCCCCCTAATCCCTTTTGTAAAAAGTTGTTTGTCAACATATTCGAATTTTGTTAATTATTTGTTAAATACAATGGATGTTAAGTTATTAATTTAATAAAAATATATCATAGTGTAGTTTCAATATTTCAGATAAATATAAGTTGTTTATTTATTAGTCTGTATTCGGGGTTATCCATACACATACAATAATTAAATCCAATGAACATTTTAAAGACCAGGAAATGAAACAGCGTAGTTGGAAATTCCACGGCACCAAGCGAGCATACCTTTTTATTTCCTAATCCATTGTAACACACAAAACGGATAAATATTATAATAAATAATATTATAAATAAATAAACACAAAGTTTGTTTACGGTTCGTATAATTTATAGGCTATGTTGTTGAATTAGGTCATTGTTTCTTGTTTCTATTCATGCGCAAAAATTCCGCTACGTCGAATTATAAATTGACATTTTATTTTCTCACGTCTCCAGTCCGTTTCTTACGTCTCCGTTGCGTCTATGTCTACGCTACATCAAACTATAAATCCAACTTTACATTGAATATAGCCGCGGTTGGCTGTGACGTCACACTCCGGCCGTCTATGCTAAAATGCGTACATAAAGTTAGGTTAGGTTATATTTTCAAGGCATAATCGTACATGTCCTTTCTTTCTATTAAAGAATTATTTAAACCAGCCATTGAAAATAAATTTCAATGTAAAAATATTGTATAGAACAACACAATTAACACTATCAGCTAAAACTATCATGACAGCTGAAATGACCTTGAAATGACAACAATAATTCGTATACGAGCATCACGATTCGAATGGTTCATACCCATTCGAGTCGTCGTATACGAAAAAATTCTTACACGAAGTATTCGAAAATACAAGACACCGGATTTCAAGCGAAATTCTAATTTCGTATGCGAAATATGCTCGAATGAATTCGAAAATAAGACCACTGGGACGGCACGCGTCAAGGTATCCTGGTTCAATCGGAGAGAAGAGGATATGGGCCTACTGATGAAGGACAAAAAAGCCCCGAAACCGGTATAGACTCTTCCTGCACTCTCTGATTGAACTAGAATATACTGCTGCTTCATTTTCGGGTTGCAACGAAATTGAAAATGTTTATACATTTTTAATGCATAAAATTTTTATTAAAAACAAAGGTTAAAATATTGGAGGCGTTTCGGCCCAACACGACCCATCATCAGCAATTGCAGGATCAAACTTACCAAAAGGAAGGAAGAAGAATCAAGTAAAATACACATACAAATTAAAATTGAATTAAAATTGTTGTACTGGTTCACATTTTTTTAATTCTGGAAAGCGGATGTTAGAAAAATGATGATTAATTGAATCGATTTTTCTACCAACCATTTTCTAGAAGCACAATACTGTGAACCAGTGGAACAATTTTAACTAAACCTTAATGTGTATGTGTCTTTTACTCGATTGAGCCTAATTAATTCTTCTTCCTTCCTGTTGATGTTTGTTCCTGTAAATGCTGGTGATGACTCTTGTGAGGCCGAAACGCATCCAATATTTTATTCTTTAATTGTTTTTAATAAAAATTTTGTGGTTCAGCTTAGAGCGAGTACATACATACTTCAATACCTCTGGACCACATTTGTGAAAAAATGGATATTTCCTTTCTTAGGATTCGAAATAGTTGTTTTGCTTATCCTGCTTAGTAGAAATACATTTCCAACATTTTTTTCCTCAAAATTCGAAACAATTCAATAAAATGCACCTCTGTATACCTAAAACAATACTCTTGTTGACATTGCACAAATCTGCCACCATCTTGTTTCAATTCCCACACAACATATTTTAAACTCAGTCCTTCACCTGTAATGTACACGTCGGTGATCCTCATTCGCTTTTCTGTTGACAATATAATTCTTTTAATGATTTTAATTCGTCTATTAGGGCCTTATTTTGATTTTCGAGCACCGCTACCCTATTTTCAAGACACTTTATATACTCTTTCTTTTTTCTTCGACATTCGCGAGCCGCTTCTCGATTCTTCAATAGTCGCATTTCTCGCTTGCGTGCTTGGTCCTCTCCACCACTTCCTGAGAGATTTCCGCTTTGTGCTACCACTGGAAAATATATTAAGATTAGATGACGCTGTTTGGATGTGGTAATGACAAGTAGTAAATAACACATTTAGGGCAGTCAATGAGAGTATTTGGCTCCGAATTCCATCCTACTACATTGATTTACTTGATATTTTCACAGTAAGTAGGGAATAGCTCAAGAAACAAAGTCTACCCTATGCCGATGTGCGATTTTATCTTGGGGGTGGTTACCACCCCTTCTCGGGGGTGAAAAATGTTTTGGTTAAAATAGCTACGGAAGAGGCTAAAGAACCTAATTTTGAGCAAAAACTGTTCTATAATAATTTTTTGAAAACTCAATATTTTTTGAGTTATTCGTGGTTGAAAATTGGCCATTTTCATTGAAAAATGACACCTTTTCGGTGTCATTTTTGCGAATGCCTAAACACTATGCATCTAACAAAAAAACTATATAAAACATTTCTGTAGGTTATAAAAATACACAGAGATTCGTTCCTTCATAAATCTTCTAGTTCAAATACAAAGAGGGATATGGTAGGTAAGAAGAGTTTGTTTTTTTGCTGCATGCTCAAATAGGTGTATTCAACTTGAAATAACATAGAAACTGTCGAATTTAGGTGTATAATTATACTAATAACTTTTGTAGTGATTGAAAAGACCTTTAAAATGAGCCATACTAAATGTCGATTACATTCAAACTAAGCGAGATACTCTGCAAAAAAGTTGATGACTAATGTATTTTAAGAAGAAATGAGAAGTATACAGGGTGAGGCAAATAAAGGGCCTATTAGAAATATCTCGAGAACTAAAGGCAACAGAATCATGAAAATTGGAATAAAGGGGTTTTGAAGGATGATCTATTAAATGAAAATATTTTTATCTCTTTGCAACTTCCGGTTATACCGGAAGTTGCTTATAACTTCGTTTTTTTAAATGGGACACCCTGTATATTTTTACATTTTTGGATTCTATTCGATGTCTTCTTTCTTAAAGTATGAGGTTTTGTAATATTATACAGGGTATTTTAAAAGATAATTACGTTTTTTTTATTAATTTCGTAGCAAAATTAACACCCTGTAGAATTGTAGTAGTTTGACATCTAAAACTCTACTTACGTTCAAATGATTTTTAATATACTCTACTATTGTTAAGAATCATTAGTATAGCTAAATTTTTAATTTTAGTATACAGGGTTGGTCGAAACTCGGAATGAGTATTTTCTGAGTTTTCTTAAATGGAACACCCTGTATTTTAGTATTGTAATGAAATGATATTTTATGGTACTTTTTTATTTCTTAAGCATTTCCTATACCTAACTGCTTTAATTTGTGCTTAATTTTTAATCGCACCAACAATCTTAACTACGTAGGTATTTTGATAGATAAACCATTATTGGTAATTTTAAGGACCAGTCTGGATTAAAATGTATATCCATCCATCCAATGGCACTACAGCCCAAATCGAGCCTGGGGCCTCCTTCAATAGCTTCTCCAATCATTTCGATTTACCGCTGTTCTTTTCCATGAACGCGTTCCCAGAAAGTTCCTGGCATCCTCATCGACTTCGTCTTCCCATCTCTTTTTAGGTCTTCCAACAGGTCTTCTTCCCTGCATTCTTGCATTCAGCAATTTTCTGGGGATTCTACTCTCATGCATGCGGACCACGTGCCCTGCCCACCGTAATCTCTGCAGTTTAGTGTGTTGTGCTAGAGTTGGTTCGCTATACTGCTCGTATATTTCTCTATTATACCTTATTCGCCAGTTCTTATTTTCACTTATTGGGCCCAGTATCCTACGTAATACTTTTCTTTCAAACACATCTAATGCATTGGCAGATTTCTGTGTCACCACCCATGTTTCGCAGCCATAACTTACTATGGGCCTGATTATATTATTGTTTTATATACCCGGAGTTTTGTTTTCCGGTGTACGTCTCGCGATTTGAATATGTGGCCCATCGCGAAATAGGCTTTATTTGCCAGCACAAGCCTTCTATTTATTTCCGGTTCTTCTTCATTGCTTGCAACCAGATCCATTCCTAGGTACGTGAATCTATTCACATGTTCTATATCATCAATAAAGTGGTGTTGCGCCGGTCTATTTGATCTGGTTTGTATGAGTAATTTTGTTTTATTTGTGTTTATTGCTAGCCCTACTGCTTCTGCACTCTGTTTCAACTCAACGTAGGTTTCTTCCGCTGCATTCATTGTTCTGCTCATTATGTTTATATCATCCGCGTATGCTGCTAATTGGGTAGATTTGTTTGTAAGTATGTTATTTCCGCTTACCGTCTAATTACATATTCAAGAACAAGATTAAAAAGCGTTGGAGCCAGTCCGTCGCCTTGTTTCAGTCCTTGCGTTATCGTAAACGCATCAGTGATCTGTCCTTGAATACATACTTGTGCTTCTGTTTCTGTCATTGTCATTTGCACTAGTCGTATTAATTTTGATGGTATGCCAAATTCTTCCAATATATTAGGTAGAATTGTTCTATCTATTGAATCATAGGCTTGTTTAAAATCTACAAAGAGATTGTAAACGTCCATGTCATATTCCCATGATTTGGCTAGTATTTGTTTAACTGTAAATAGTTGGTCAATGGTAGATCTATTTTGCCTAAACCCTGCTCTATTAATATGTATATATTTCTGAAATATTATTTGGGATTGAGTATTTTCACGGCCAACCTAATAAAATTTTACGTATTTTTTTGTGCAATTAATGTTTAGCTTGAATCACCAATAACTCACAAATTAAACCAGTTAGGTATAGGGAATGCTTAAGAAATAAAAAAGTACCATAAAATATCATTTCATTACAATACTAAAATACAGGGTGTTCCATTTAAGAAAACTCACAAAATACTCATTCTGAGTTTCGACCAACCCTGTATACTAAAATTAAAAATTTAGCTATACTAATGATTCTTAACAATAGTAGAGTATATTAAAAATCATTTGAACGTAAGTAGAGTTTTAGATGTCAAACTACAATTCTACAGGGTGTTAATTTTGCTACGAAATTAATAAAAAAACGTAATTCTCTTTTAAAATACCCTGTATAATATTACAAAACCTCATATTTTAAGAAAGAAGACATCGAAGAATCCAAAAATGTAAAAATATACAGGGTGTCCCATTTAAAAAAACGAAGGTATAACCGGAAGTTGCAAAGAGATGAAAATATTTTCATTTAATAGATCATCCTTCAAAACCCCTTTATTCCAATTTTCATGACTCTGTTGCCTTTAGTTCTCGAGATATTTCTAATAGGCCAGTTATCTGCCTCACCCTATATATTTAACCCCTCATCCATCAGAATTTAAATACATCGTTTTCCTTCTACAATACTTTTATTATAGTGTTATTTCTATGTTCAAAAAGTTGGACTGGATTAAAATTAATGGTTTTAAAAAAAATAATATCAAATTATAGAGCGCATTTTTAAATTTTCTTAAAAATCTTCCTTTTCCTCCATGTAACTCGAAAAAGATGAGATACGAAAAAAAGATACTACACAAAAATGTAGGGATTTTTTAGATTAAAATTTCCTTTTTATTTTTCATTACTGTATCTCTTATCATTTTCAAGTTACATGAAGAAAAAGAAGATTTTTAAGAAAATTTAAAAATACGCTCTATAATTTGATCTTTTTTCCAAAAACCATTCATTTTACACCCGTCCAACTTTTTGAACATAGAAATAGCACTATATTAAAAGGTATTGTAGAAGGAAAACGATGCATTTACATTTTGGTGGATGGGGGTTAAAATTACTTCTCATTTTTTCTTAAAATACATTAGTTATATATTTTGTTTGTAGCATATATCGCTTAGTTTTAATGTAATGGACCTTTAATATAGCTCATTTTAAAGGTCTTTTCAAGCACTACAAAAGGTATTAGTAGCATTATATACCTAACATCGACCGTTACTCTGTTATTTCAAGTTGAATATACCAATTTGAGAATGCATCAAAAAACAAACTATTTTCATCTACCATATATCTCTTTTTGTATTATAACTAGAAGATTTATGAAGGCAAGTGTCTCTTTGTTTTTTTATAACCTAAAAAAATGTTTAATATAGTTTTTTTTAGTTAGATGCATAGTTTTAAGATATTCGCAAAAAACCGTTCGAAAAGGTATTATGTTTCAGTGAAAATGGCCAATTTTCAACCACGAATATCTCAAAAAGTATTGAGTTTTCAAGAAAAAATTATAGAACAGTTTTTGCTTAGAATTAGGTTCTCTAGCGAATTCCGTGGTAATTTTAACCAAAAAATTTTCCACCCCTGAGAAGGGGTGGGAACCACCCCCCAAGATAAAAGCACACATCGGCATAGGGTAGGCTTTGAATTAGGAGATAAGTAGCGGTTAGGTCCAAAATTTCATTAAAATCCATGCAGTAGGATAGAATTCGGAGGTAATATCCTATTCTTGCTCCCATTGACTGGCGTAATTTGCGAATATTTGGTTTATGATTTCATACCATAGTAATATAACAAAATATAACAAATTACTATTTTATAACATGATAATAATGAAAGTAAAACTAAATACAGTCGGAAAAATGAAAGAATACCCATGAACGATCAAATCAATCACTTATTTTGTATTTGCTGTCTTTTTCAATAAATAACAAATGTTTGTGATAGAAAAACACAGCAAATACAAAATAAGTGATTGATGTGATCACAGACCATACATACTCATAGACGTTTCACGACCATGTTAATCTTTCGGATCGAATTAACGCCATCTCTTGATTGGAATGGGAACTAAATTGACAAATTTTAGTTACGTGAGAATTTCAAATTATAAATTTTTCGGGAACTTTGATGAAATTTCGCAGGAAATTAAAACAACAGAAAGACAATTCAATGTTTTATTCCATATTTTACTGAAAACTTCAAATATTCCAATTTGTTTTCAAAATGCTAAACACTACTGCTATGTGTCACGTGAAAGCTCTGATGTGTATCGAGTTGAATGAAAATTTTTGAAAGAATCTTGTAGGATGATTGTTTAGATAAATATTACCTTATAATCTTTTACAAACTTTCAAAAATATATAGGTCCGAAATGTTGATGACACACTTGTCTATTAGAATAAACTGATTCCAGGATCTATTATATTGTTTTTTTTTAATGTGGAGAAACACAACACGGAATGATCAATGTAAACTAAAAATTCTACTCATAAAAACGGAGAGGAGGTTAATACACTTGATTAAATCTAATTAAAAACGTAACACCACTATAATAAAATATTTAAGCCACAAACTGTAAAATAAAAAGTAAATAAAAAATTAATTTGTCAACTGTCAGTTGTTAAATATGACAAGAGAATTGACTGACAGCGACATCTCTGGATTGGAATGGTAACTAATTTGCTGTCTTGACCTTGACAATTTACGTGAAACGTCTATGATTATGTATGGTTTGTGGATGTGATCGTTCATGGGTATTCTTTCATTTTTTCGACTGTATATGTAAAGGTTGATTCATTTAGACGTACTTTTTTTGGTTAGGATTTGTTGGGAGATCGTGCATGAATGGTATCACCTAAAGTTGCTTTCTTATTCAGTATCACCTAAAGTTGTTTGACATTTCATCCTAGAAAGACTTAAACTCGGCACAACGTCTAGAAAGTATTTAGCTGTATTACGAAAATAGGCGTTCAATGAGGAATGTGTTTCGTGCGCTTAGAGCAAAAAAAAAAAATGTTTTCCGATGAGGCCCGTTTTTGGCTTAATGAGGACGTGAATAAACAAAATGCCCGTATTTGGGTTGATGAGCAACCCAAAGAGGTCCAAGAGTTGCCAATACATTCCGAAAAAACCACTGTTTGGTGTGGTTTATGGGCCGGTGTCATCGTCGGTCCATGTCTTGGACCGGCCAGAATGTTACTGTGAATAAAGACCATTATCGCGCCATGGTAACGGACTATTTGGTACCAGAAATTGAAGTTCGTAGTTTAAGTGACAGTTGGTTCCAAAAATATGGCGCCAACTGCCATACATCCCGTGAAAGCATTGCTTTACTGAGAAAACGGTTCGGTGAGCAATTTATTTCACGCTTCAGACCAGTGACTTATCTGCCTATATCCTGTGACATCACACGTCTAGTCGTTTTCCTCTGGGGCTACCTTAAGTCCAAAGTCTACCTGAATAAACCGGCTACGATTGAGGCATTGGAGGCCAGTATTACTCGAGTCACTGGTCAAATACCAATCGAACAGCTCGAACGCGTCATCGAGAATTAGACCTTCAGAATGGACCGTCTTAACCGCAGCCATGGTCAATATTTGAAAGAAATTATGTTTAAGAAGTACATAATTGTAAAGAATGGTTCTTTTTTACGACAATAAAGATTTTCAAATAAAATTCATTTTTTTCATTGTTTTTTCTTTTTTAAAAAAGTATCTCTAAATGAATCACCCTTTATAGGAGCCGCAATAACCAAAACAGAGACAGGATCGGTCAGAACATCACCATCTTGTATCTTGGAACAACAATAACTGAAAATAATAACGGATCAGAAGAAATAAATAATAGCATACAAGCCGACAACAGATGTCTTTATGCTCTTCAAAACCTTATAAAATCGAAACAACTAGTAAGACGTACCGGGTGTCCCAATAAGAATGGCTCTCGGCCATATCTCAGGAACCGTTTATAGTACAGCTTTGGGAAAAAAAAATTTATAACAAAAGTTGCCCCGAGAAAAGTCTGGAAATTATTTTCATATTTGTAAGTCCACCGCTAGAGGGCGTAATTGAATATCAAAAATTTAAAAATCAAAATTTTACAAAATTTACATAATGAAAGGGCACTGAAAATCCGATCGTCGTATTCTTCACAAAATTCTGCGAATATTTGATTTCACAAGTGTAACTCTACCTTTGCAAATAAGAGGTGGGGGTGAGTGGGAACCTTGCTAGGAAAAATGGCTGTAAGTCCGGTTCTGCTTAATCGATTTTTGCAAACTTGGTCTCGTTAAAAACAGATCTTTTTCATTAATGTAAGAGTTATAATTACGAAACAGCCTAGTAAGTAATATGCCAGCTAGGGGGCGCTATTTTATGTTTTTCAGAAATCTAGTTTTCTTTGGAAAATATTAAATACAAGTATGCACTTTTAACCCTAAATTACAAAATTAGACCAAATTATCAACAGAATATCGAAAACCGCATGTGGATACCTTTTTTCTATCTCGAGATATCTTAAGAAACGTATAAATTGTAAACAAACTGATAATGTCACCGGTAAACGAAGTTAAGGAAATCAAAGTGATAACAGGTAGTGTGCTATGGAAACAAATTAGAGCGGGACACTTGCGGAGTGCAGACAGAAGTGAATATTTCTCATAGATTCAATTATATTCGGTTCGATTCAATTCGATTCCATTTAATTGGATTTAATTTTATTTATTATAATTATGCGTATAATTTAATATATTTAAAATATACCCAATTTAATACATAATATAATATAATATGGTTTGTCAATCGTAGGAAAGAGTTTGAAAATCTTACAATCGTCGAAATTTTTAAACTTTTTGCTACGTTTGACAAACTGTACTAGTGATTTTACCCATTAATTTTAGACTTAACAAACTTTCAAAAGAAGTTTTACTTCAAATTGGATAGTGAATATAATTATTATTATATAAAATGAATAGGATGTTTAAAAATACAATTTGAGGATAAGTAGGTTGAAAGGAATAATGTAATCAACAAATTTAAAAAAGCCACTTTTTTATAAAGGCCTCCCCTTTAATGAGAGTATCTAAAAATAAATGAACTCTTCAATGCATTATTTACGATTAAAATTTACACGAAATATTTACTATACTTCATCAGTAATTAAATTTTTAAATTAAAAATATCGGTTACATTATTAAGAAAAATAATAATTTAAAGCTTTATGTATCTTTATATCTTATTAATCCTAATTTTAACGGGTAAAATCACTAGTATATAATATTATGTATTAAATTAGGTATATATTATATATTTATATTAAATTATTGATATAATATATATTAAATAAAATTAAATCTAATCGAATGGAATCTAATCGAATCAAACGAATATAATCGAATCTATAATAAGGATTCACTTCTATCGGCATTCCGCAAGTGTCACGCTTTAATTTTTTCCACAGCACACTACTTGTTTCCACTTTGATTTCCGTAACTTCGTTTACAGGAGACATCATCAGTTATGTTTAAAAATTAATACGTTTCTTAAGATATCTCGAGATACAAAAAAGGTATCGACATGCGGTTTTCGATATTCTGTTGATAATTTGGTCTAATTTTGTAATACAGGGTTAAAAGTGCATACTTGTATTTAATATTTTCCAAAGAAAACTAGATTTCTGAAAAACATAAAATAGCGCCCCCTAGCTGGCATATTACTTATTAGGCTGTTTCGTAATCATAACTCTTACATTAACGAAAAAGATCTGTTTTCAACGAGACCAAGTTTGCAAAAATCGATTAAGCAGAACCGGACTTACAGCCTTTTTTCATAACAAGGTTCCCACTCACCCCCACCTCTTATTTGCAAAGGTAGAGTTACACTTGTGAAATCAAATATTCACAAAATTTTGCGAAGAATACTATGATTGGATTTTCAGTGCCCTTTCATTATATAAATTTTGTAAAATTTTGATTTTAAAATTTTTGACATTCAATTACGCCCTCTAGCGGTGGACTTACAAATATGAAAATAATTTCCAGACTTTTCTCGAGGCAACTTTTGTTATAAAATTTTTTTCCCAAAGCTGTACTATAAACGGTTCCTGAGATATGGCCGAGAGCCATTCTTATTGGGACACCCGGTACAAAGATACCACTATACAGGGTGAGTCATAACTATAGGGATATAGACTAAGGACAGGTTATATGGACCAAAATATGGCTATTGGGCCAAATATGCCTTAATAAAATGTTGCTGAGAAAAAAGATACAGGGTGTTAAAGTTAATTTTTGTTTTTCGTTTTTTGCTAATAGTTTCCCTGTATATTTATAAATTGCTATCAAAATTGGCACAGAGGCATAATCTTAGACAAGAAATAGTATTTTATCTACAATTTTACGTTTTGTCATTCCACGTGGATCATTCCTGATGACCAAATTGAGTCTAAACTTTTTCTGATGAAACTTTTGAGTAATTTTTATTAGAAAATATGACGTAAACATCATTTTTACGTAAAATTGGACTCTTGTTTAAACATGATAATTTCAACCGTTTTCGATAAAAACGCAGTCGAACTGCTTAGAGTCTTAAAAAAGGATTTCAAATATTATTTCATTTATGAAAAGTATGCTTTGGACTGTCAGATAATTGTTGTTGGTAAATGTCATTTGTTCAGAGTAAATTATTGTTGATGTGACAGTGTAGTGTAGTGTTGCATTTTTTGAAAGTGATCATTACTTTTTTGATTGAAATGCCTCGTCACAATCATTTTACTAATGAAGAAATGCGAGATATGATTTGCGTGTACGCACAAGAAAATTTTTGCGGTCGCTCGGCAGCCAGAAGGTATGGAATGTTATACGCAAACAGAAGGCAACCAAATCACAAAACTTTTGCAGGATTATATCGTAGTTTAGGTGAAACTGGGTCATTTCACACTAAAAATCGGGGTGGTCGACCGAAACAAATAACACCTAATCAAGAAGATGAACTTTTGGTTCGAGTAGATGAAAATCCTGAAATAAGTTCACGACATCTATCAGCAGCAACAGGAGCAAGTCAGTCGTCTATTGTTAGAATTCTAAAAAAAGAGAACCTCCATCCTTATCACTTCACTCCTGTTCAAAATTTACTTCCAATAGATCTTCCACGACGGTTACAGTTTTGCCAACGTATTCTGAATAAACATCGCAATGACAGACACTTTATTAAGAATATTATGTTCACCGACGAAGCAACTTTTACCAGACGAGGGGTTTTTAATTGGCGAAATAGTCATTATTGGGAAGAAGAAAACCCGCATGCTATTAAAGCTAGACATTTTCAGCATGAGTTTAAATTGAATATTTGGTGTGGCATTACAGGCGACCAACTACAAGGGCCTTATGTTCTTCCTCCGAATTTAAATCGAGATTCTTATTTATTATTTTTGGAAAATACTCTTAGTGATATTTTAGATGATCTGTCACTGGATGTAAGAAGAAAAATGTGGTTTATGCAGGATGGAGCGCCACCTCATTTTTCATTAGCTGTTAGAAATCATCTTAATGACGTATTTCCTCAACGGTGGATTGGCAGAGGCAGTGATTTTCAATGGCCACCAAGAAGTCCTGAGTATAACCCGCTAGATTTTTATTTTTGGGGACATATGAAGTCCTTCAATGAAATTAATACACGAGACGAACTTTGGAGATACATTCAAAATGCAGCTAATCTTATAAGGGAACAGAATAATATTTTTTTTAACGTCCGAAAATCCTTTATAAAAATAATTAGAAAAGACATAGAAATCGGAGGAGACCATGTAGAACATTTAGTTTGAGTTTTTGTGAGTTCTTTTAAGTTAAAGTGTGTTTAGTTTTGATTTATCGTCAAAACGGAAACCTTACGTTAGTGGCAACTTTGTTTATTAGTTCGGTATTTGATATCCCCTTCTGAGTTCCTGAAATCTTCAATTGCGTTTTTATCGAAAACGGTTGAAATTATCATGTTTAAACAAGAGTACCAATTTTACGTAAAAATGATGTTTACGTCATATTTTCTAATAAAAATTACTAAAAAGTTTCATCAGAAAAAGTTTAGACTCAATTTGATCATCAGGAATGATCCACGTGGCGCCCTCTATGACAAAACGTAAAATTGTAAATAAAATACTATTTCTTGTCTAAGATTATGCCTCTGTGCCAATTTTGATAGCAATTTATAAATATACAGGGAAACTATTAGCAATAAACGAAAAACGAAAATTAACTTTAATAACACCCTGTATCTTTTTTCTCAGCAACATTTTATTAAGGCATATTTGGCCCAATAGCCATATTTTGGTCCAAATAACCTGTCCTTAGTCTATGTCCCTATAGTTATGACTCACCCTGTATAAAACAATAATATGACCTATAGTGACGTATGGCAGTAAAACGTGCACTATATAACAAAGGCAAACGAGGAGAGACTACGTGTTTGGGAAAGAAAAATCTGTGGGCCTGTGCTTGATGAAGCAGCAGGACAATATAGGATAAGAATTAACAAAGAGTTGATGTATAGCTCGAAGAACTATACCCACACGCCAGCATAATAAAAGAAATAAAGTCCAGAAGACTCCAATGGGAGGAAAGGCACGAAAGAAAAGTAAGGCTGGTATGGGACGATTTCTTAACTGGAAGAAGACCACGTGGACGCCCTCGACTCCTCGGTGGCGAGATAATATAGCATAGCAGGAGACCTGAAAGCTATGGACGTGGAGAACTGGATGGAGATTGATCAAGACAGAGAAAAATGGAGAGATGTTGTTGAGTCAGCTAAAATCCAAAGAGGGTAAGACCTGAAAGCTATGGACGTGGAGAACTGGATGGAGATTGATCAAGACAGAGAAAAATGGAGAGATGTTCTCGAGTCAGCTAAAATCCAAAGAGGGTAACGTCACGTAGTAGTAGGTAGTAGTAAGTAAGTAATACATATAACAAATGCATGGTAATAGAAAAATTACTCTGAATCATAGTGGAAGTTAAGTATAGAAAAAGAGATCGGTAGGAAGGCTCTAGAATTTATGGCTGAAAAACTTGAGGAGATGGTTTGACCGCGTAGATATATTTCGTGGATCAGTTTCCAAAGCTACAAATTTACATGTATTTCATTTAGAATATTCTAAAAAGCCATTAAGTCATATAATCTGTATTATAGTCTAGTAAAATAAGATTACACTACATGTAAATCAAAATGTAAATTCGTACAGGTTGGAACAAATTTTATATCAAAGTTTAGGTGAGTACAAAAGATATTTTTAAGAAAATATCCAAATCATGTAAGGGGATCATTGTTTAAATAATTAAAAAGGTGTCATTTTTGCACAATATTTGCTTTTTTAACTGCCGAGATAATTTACATTTTAATGAAGGTCTTTAGGATTTCTTTCTACAAAGCTGAAGGACAAATCTTTCACCTAAGACTTACTAAATTAAATTTGACCCCCAATTTATTTAAATAATAATTATATATAAAATTTAAAAATCAAATTTGCAAAAAAGTATTTCTTGCGTTTTAAATAAGCACTATAAATTATTTAATTTAATAAGAGAAGTTGCGCCATATTACCAGTATTAAGCAAAAAATAGGTTAAAAAATATTTAATAATTTATGAGATATTTCATTTGTTTATCAAATGTTACTATATTTTAATTTGCAAAAACGCGGTTGTTACCAAAAGAATATAAAACTTTGTGCAACCTCGTTACTTTTATTTTTATGTATATTTTCGATAAATGTATTGATAAATTCAAATTTCAATTTAACTCCCCTCTAAAATGACATTTGAAAATTGTTTTAATTTGTTTATAAATTGTTTTTTAATAACATCACGGAGATTCAACATTTTGAAATTCTGTTCCGATAATCCGGTTCCTGGGAATTTTTCACTAATTAACAAATTTGTTTTGTCGTTTCTTCTTCTTTTTTTTCGTTATAGTAAAAGATATAGTTTTGTTTATAGAGGGAGGTTCATTAAGAATGTCCAATCTCTGAGTTGTCGATTCTAGACCTCAAAATATTAAGATTTAACCAAAATCACTTCATTAAAATATGGCTCCTTATTGAGTTACATGGTGTTTTATTTAAAAATTATTTTTGCTCGGTATTTTAAAACTATTCGACATATATCCTTTTCATACTTGGTACAAAGTGTAGGTACTATACACCCTATGAAATTATGTTAAATACAGGTTTCCGGCTATTACCAGAGGCGTACGACGGGCGGACAGGGAAAAGCAAATGGTTGACCCTTCCCAAATTCTACGTCACTGGTGAAATTGCCATTTTAGCACAATTTTTAAATTCTCCAATACTGTCTATGTAAATAATATCCTCCTTACTCGTAACGATAAGTCATTAGTTTTCGAGATATTTGCAGTTAAACATGTAACGGCACAGTTATTTTATTTTAATTAAGGTTTTGTGCCGCTTAATTTTTAATTTCAAATATCTCGAAATCTAATGATTTTATCGTTAAGACTGAAGAGTATATTATTCATTCTTAACGATAAAATCATTAGTTTTTGAGATATTTGAAACTAAAAATTAAGCGGCACAATATAATATATTAATCAAAATAACTAAATAACTGTGCCGTTACATGTTTAACTTCAAATATCTCGAAAACTAATGACTTTATCGTTACGAGTAAAGAGGATATTATTTACATAGACAATATTGGAGAATTTAAAAATTGTGCTAAAATGGCAATTTCACCAGTACGCAGAATTTGGGAAGGGTCAACCATTTGCTTTTCCCTGTCCGTCCGTCGTACGCCTCTGGTAATATCCGGAAACCTGTATTTAACATAATTTCATAGGGTGTATAGTACCTACACTTTGTACCAAGTATGAAAAGGATATGTCGAATAGTTTTAAAATACTGACCAAAAATAATTTTTAAATTTTTAAATAAAACACCCTGTAACTCAATAAGGAGCCATATTTTATTAAAGTTATTTTGGTTAAATCTTTATATTTTGAGGTCTAGAATCGACAACTCAGAGATTAGACATTCTTAATGAAACCCCCTCTATAAGCAAAACTATATCTTTTACTATAACGAAAAAAAAAAGAAGTAGAAGAAACGACAAAAAAAAATTGTTAATTAGTGAAAAATTCCCAGGAACCCGATTATCGGAACAGCATTTCAAAATGTTTAATCCCCGAGACGTTATTAAAAAAAAATTATAAAGAAATTATAACAATTTTCAAATGTCATTTTAGAGGGGAGCTAAATTGAAATTTGAATTTATCAATACATTTATCGAAATCATACATAAAAATAAAAGTAATGAGATTTTAAACAGGTTTATATTCTTTTGGTAACAACCGTGTTTTTGGAATTGAAAATATAGTAACAATTGATAAACAAATTAAATATCTCATAAATTATTAAATATTTTTTAAACAATTTTTTTTTGCTTAATACTGGTAACATATCGCAACTTATCCTATTAAATAAAATAAATTTATAATGCTTATTTAAAACGCAAAAAATATTTTTTTGCAAATTTTATTTTTAAATTTTATATATAATTATTTAAATAAATAGGGGGCCAAATTTAATTTATTAAGTCTTAGGTGAAAGATTTTTCCTTCAGCTTTGTAGAAAAAAAACCTAAAGACGTTCATTAAAATGTAAATTACCTCAGCAATTAAAAAAGTAAATATTGTGCAAAAATGACCCTTTTTAATTATTTAAAGAATGATCCCCTCATATGATTTGGATACTTTTTTGAAAATATATTTTGTATTCACCTAAACTTTGATATAAAATTTATTCCAACCTGTATGGAATTACATTTTTATTTTTTTTTTATTTTATTAGACTATTAATCCAGGGAAGAATCAGCAACAATAATATAATTATCGCATTGATCGTCGTCGATTTTTTACAGACATTATTAAAAGATTATTATTTAATTTTAAGTTTATTGTATTCAGAAAAGAAAATTTCAATTAAGAATGGATACATAAACGACTTTAGTAGAATAGACAGGATAGAAGCGGAACAACTAGCCTATTTAGTACAACCACATGAAAGATTATCGAACAAAATTTAATACCCGTATTCTATATACCATATTCGATTGCACCCAGTGGTGCAAAATTAGCGTCCATTTCTAATAACATCCAGACGAAGAATTCCCCGTTCACCCCATAACTACCCACAAAATATGCTTCTCTCTCGTACTTCCCACAAATCACTAATAAACTTACCAAACTCTTCAAAAACTTACCAATTAAAATAGCCCTAAAAACACCATAACTGTAGGAAACTTATTTTCGAGGAAGAAAACCTCCGTTGGCCCCTTTAAAACACACTAATGTTGTATATCATATACCCTGAGCAGAGTGCAACTCCTGCTACATTGGCCAAACCAGCCGCTCTTTTCAAGGTCGTCTATGTCCTCACAAAAACGACATTAGGATTTCTAAACCCTCTTGTGTTCTTGCACAACATACCATTTCAACTAAAATCTGATCGACTTCGCAAACGTTAAAATACTTTTCAAACAACAAAATTATCATGAGAGCCCTCCTTGAAATGTGCCATATTCTAAAACATCCAACAGCCTTAAATAAACGAACCGACATCGATCATTTGAGCCGGATATATCAATCTCATCATGCACAATAAATATGAATCACTTCAGATTTCACTTTTGTAGTGAACTGTGGACGCTTTTAAATTCTAAAAAGCTAAACGCATTCAAATAAACCAATGAAGAGTTGACTTCATATGTTTTCTCATGGACAAAAATATCGAATATTTTGAAATTATCATGTTAAGTGAAATTTTTGTGCTGCAATTTTAGTCCTCCCAATGTCATTCGAATGGGATTTCTTTTGCAAATGCGGTATTTTAAAGTGTCATCAATTCTGGATCGGATTTAAATCTGATATGGGCTTTATGGTGGCCAATATAATCTTTTAAATTTAATCTCATCAAGGTAAGTATTCACTATTCTAGCGACATGAGGACGTGCGTTATCGTTCATTAACACGAATCTGTCATATCCAGTATAACTGGCAAATGGTAAAACATGTTTCAATGTACATGACAGCTGTTATTCATCCAATCACCTCCAGAAGTCCGGCATGTCCTTTCCAAGCAACAGCGCTCCATAGCACAATGCTGCCATCACCAAAACTGACGCTCTGTATGAGGTTTTAACTGGCATGCCGTTCGACAACGCATCCGTAGACGAAATTTCGTCCATCTGGCTTTTCTATGGGGAATGTTATGCCAGTTAGAACCTCGTACAGAGCGTTAGTTTTAGTGGCGTTGGCATAATGTTATGGAACGTTATCGCTTGGAAAGGACATATCGAACTTGTGGAGGTGATTGGGCGAAGACAGCCGACATGTACATTGAAAACAATTTAGATCATGGTTTGCCATTTTCCAGATACATTGGATATGACAGATTCGTGTGAATGCACGATAATTCACATCCTCACGTCGTTGAATAGTGAATACTTATCTTGATGAGATTCAATTTAAAATATTATACTAGCCACCATACAGCCCACATCGAATTCAAATCCGATCGAACATTTATGACACTTTAAAACATCGCAATCGGAAAAGAAATCCTATCCTATGACACTGGGAGGGCTCAGGATTGCAGCACAAATGATTTCACTTCCCATGACAATTTCAATATATTCGATATTTTTGTCCATGGGTGTACTAAAGGTTATTGCGAGTATGCGAGGGAATAGTAAAAAAGGTAAAAAATATTGGCATATCTCATCTCGCTACAATGAAGAAAATAATGGTATAAGATGTAAGGTGGCCGTAAATAAGTTAGAATAAACGAGAACATCAACTTCTTACCTAATTTTCCTAAGTTAATGTTGCCCTATTCTAACTTAGCTGCACCGTACTAAGACGATAAAATAGTCAGAAATACGTATGCCTTGCATCTTATATACTATTGGTATAAATAATATAAATAAAATATACAAAATAAAAGTATCTAATGTATCAGAAGCAATTTATAAAATAAAAGCTGAGACTCTTCTGAGATTGGATTGAACAGTTGATAAAATATAGTTGTATGAAAATATCCATACCAGGTACAAAAAATTCTTGCCCTTGAGCGTATTGTACGATGGCGCCACCTGCAGTCGCATTAGTCATTGTTAATGTTTGAATACCCTGATGTCCACCTTCACCACTAGTAATCTGAAGAGCGGTTGCTGGTAGCACTGCAAAGAAAAATAATATTAATATTTTCGGAAATTCAAAATTACATTAAATATATATTTCTATTACAGAATTGATACCATTGTAATAAATATATTATATATTACAATATTGTTAGAAGGGAAAAGCAAGTGTTGTGCTGAAGAGTTCAAAATAAAAGTTCTATTGCTTATTTTGTACAAATTAAATTATAAGAGTCAATTTTTACTATGGTAACTTCCACATATTATAGACATCGTCTAGATTTGTAATTTATTAAAAACCTTTTTTTCAATAATTTCTTGATGTGTTATTCTGAATATTTATTTGTGATATATCAGCTTAATTTAATTTATTTTAATTTTATTTATTTTAATCTATTTTATTTTAATTCAGTGTATGCTATTTTATTTTAATTTATCTTATTTTATTTTACTAAGAATTAACCCATTTTAATTAAAAACATATTTTTGTTATTTTTTGACGTTTTGATTTGCACCCCGAAAATCGTTCTCAAAAATATCCGAAAAAGCAATCGAAATTTTCCGAAACTGTTTTCTTGTGGCATGTTGCATAACACAGACACTTCTAAGATGGGATTAAATCATAATTAACTGTAATCCGAATTACATTTTATTATTTTGTTTTGAATATCGAAAAGAGAATCATGACCTGCTCTAACGAAAATATACTTCTGAAAAAAAAAAACAATCTGTTAACATCGATTATATAAAAAAAATATTATCCATTATTATTGATAAAAAAGGAATACGACGAGATCGAAGAAATGGAACAAGAAAACATCAAATAGCATCCTGAAGGTAGCAAATTTAAAACAACCACTACACTGAGATCTATTCTAACCAAACTTAACAATATACAGGCAAGATCAAAGAACCGCATTTATAAAATTCATTGCGAATGCAAAAATTTTTTCCGAGAGAAACATGAGCATTTTTCAGTGCGTCACAAATGATAGAAAAAAAGGTAAGTCCGTGATAATATACATTTTAGTGACATGACATTTTAGTTAATTCTGACAGTTATCACATTTTATTTGCAATTTGGCATAAAATCAAATCAATTGTGTTTATTGCATTTATAAAATGGCATTTTCTTTGATTTGTATAGTCTTATAAATTGTACAGATTATATTCGTAGATATATTACATAATTCGTAAATAATTTTTTCGATTATGGCGCCATCTATTGACAACTAGAATGTTATAAATGTCACCGACGAAATGTAATCACCGACGTGCGTTTTTTTCTGTCACATACAATTTAATGCGTTAGAAAAAAATCGAAAAACTGTGACGCACTGAAAGATCCTCATGAGAAAAAGCATAACAGCTATAAAGGAAGTCAATAGCAAAAAGAGGAAAGTCGAGAAAATGAAGTAAATTGTAAAGCAAACATATCAGTAGAGTGCAGCAAGATCTGGTTACCAATGCTGAAAGAAGAAATAATCAGTAAAAACACTAACTAGTTAACAGCAAGTCAGAGTCACGTCATCTAGAATCAACTGTAACAATCACAGAGAGATCAGAATTTGATATTAATCCGAATCAAAAAGTGTAAAAATGGCTGGTGCCTATAAGACCGAGGCCAAGTAAGTCAACACCATGTCCTAGTTTTTTAATTTATAATTTTTGAAACCGATTTCCAGATTGGAAATCGAAACTTTATAACAAAATAATTAAATGTAATTCTTAATACAGTTAATTGTGGTTTAATCCCATCTAATACATATCGACTTTTCTCTTTTCTAGAAATCGGAAAGTCGAAATAGACGTATTTTAAGATAAAATTGTGGTTAACTCCCATTAAAAATAGTAAATAACAGAAAAAAACGGAGAAATTAATTGTGAAGACGCACTTGTAGATTTCAAAGTATACTCCTTCTCAGAGGCATCTTTCAGTGCGTCACAAGTGACAGGAAAAAAGGTAGGTCCGTGATACATACACATTTATAATATTTATTCCAGTTGTTGATAGATGGCGCTATAATCGAAAAAAAAAGATTGAGGTATTTACCCATTATTTACCTATTACCTACATATCTATACGACTATAATTTAAAGTTCTTCTCAGTCTTTCAGTGTGTCATTAATGATGATCATTTTAAGAATTTAGAGAATCATAGCATGACAGTTTAGTTAAATCTGATAGTTGTCAGAATCGTAATCGTAATTTGGTATAAAAACAAATCAATTGTGTTTATTTCATTTATAAAAAGGAGCGTTCTTTGATTTGTATAGTCTTATAAATTATACAGATTATAGTCGTATAAATAATACATAAATCATTTTTTGTTCGATTATAGCGCCATCTATCAACAACTAGAATAAATGTTATAAATGAGTTTATTCACGGACGTACCTTTTTTCTCTCACTTCCAACTTAATGCGTTAGAAAGAAATCGAAAAACTGTGACGCACTGAAAGATGCCTCTGAGAAGGAGCATCTTCTTCTTCATGTACCATGTCCTTTCAGAATGTTGGTTACCATCACAGCTATCTTAATTTTGTATTCAGAACGAGCATAGTACATTGTAATAAATATGATTACATCAATTACCAAAAAAGATTATTATTTATTTGAACATTAGCTACACTTTTTACTTTCAGATTTAAACATACACTGAGGCAAAAGAGTAAATAATGATTGCTGATTAATCTCTTGGAGACTACTTATAATTAATTCGTAGTATAGAACTCTTATTGAACTGCACTCTCATTGTGCAAACGTGAAAATTACGTACCTTCAAACGTAGACAGATTGCCTCGAGTTATGGTATATAATTAAACTCGTGATATTTTTTTTCTATTTTAGTGCATTAAAATTATGGAAGGGAAAAGTGTTTCAAAGATCTTTTACAATCTACTAATCACGAACTATACTAAAAATAATTTAAACTAAAATTGTGAAATGCCAATGGTATTTGATCACCAGAGCTTTAACAATAATATACTCTACGTTGATGACATATTCATTATCATTAAATAAGTAAATAAATAGTAAAAGGGATAATAGACTAAAAGTTTACTCATATAGAAAGCTAGTTTTGTCCACTTTTATATCTTTCGTGGTGTACAACCATCACCATTTTAGTTTTAAGCGAGTTAAATTGCATCTGAAGGTTTGATTTTCCTCTTACTACATAATTTTCTTTTCTTCTAGGAAAAATACCTCCAGCATTTGTCATTTTATTTTATAAATAGTTCAAGTTTTCTTGATTGTATCTACGTTGGTCCTGATAATAGGCCTGGATCCCGCGTAGCAAAAAAAGTTGATAGCAAGCTGAAAATTTGTTAATAGCTTAACGGTGTCTAGTCGGACAAACTTTGATATACGGGAACACTGGAACAGGGGAAGTTTTAATTGTGGAACAGTTTAAAAATTTGGAACGTCAGATTACGAAAACGTCCCATGTATTTTGTCGGAGAGAACATCCAATTGATTTGTTACCATTTTATTGAACTCTTAGGCAAAAATCAGACTGCTATTACTAACCAACATGATTCCTGCCATTTGACATGTTCTTCGTGTTCCACTCATTAAAATGCCTAGTTGGTGATAAATAGCAGTCCAATTTTTGCAGGACAGTTTAATGAAAGGGTAACAAATTAACTGGAAGTTCTATCCGACAAAATACATGGGACATTTTCGTAGTCTGACGTTCCAAATTTTTAACCTGTTCCACAATAATTAAAACTTCCGCTGTTCCAGTGTTCCCATACATCAAAGTTTGTCCGACTAGACAACGTTAAGCTATTAACAAATTTTCAGCTTGCTATGAATCAATTTTTTTGGTACGCGGGATCCAGGTCTATAATGCTAACTTGGATTATGAAGAATATTTTAAATTTTTTTAATTAGTCAAGATATTCAGCAAACTGAATTAAATACTTCTCCATCCCCTCATTCCAATATGTCTGAAATTTCTCCTATATCGTTTAGATATCTCAACTTAGGTGATCCCTTGTTTCTCCTTCCGACTTGTTTGTTTAGCAGTTATTTTAGCTACGTCACTTCCATCCATCCCTATCACGTGATTAATTCATCTCAGGATGACGGCATCAGTATCGTTAATACGATGGTATTAACGATCCTGATACCGTTTGTACAATCCTGTACGGTTAATCTGATGGTACTTACGATGTCTGTATTCCTAAAAGTCTATCTATAGACTTCAAAATTATATTATCTTCGCCATACACTTCTTCGTCTTCTGGGTGTCCTATCTGTGACGAATGTAGATTATCACCATAGCAATCTTTATCTTATCTGTAACAGCGCGGAAAAGCTGCACATATGTTGTGTTGAACCAGGTTTTGAGGTTCTTTAATCAGGATGTTCTTCTTGCTGAACCTAGCTTTCCAAATATTTTTCCTTGCAAGATGGCTTGTAGGAGGGCATATCTAGATTCACTTCGCATGCGTCCCAAGTATTGTACCTTTCGAGATTTGATGATGGTCAGTACCTCCGGTTTTTCTTCATTCTTCCTTTCAGCCAAGCATATTCGTTTTCTTATTTCTTCGGTATTTTTGTTTGGATAATTTTATGTCCTATCGATCAGTGGTAAATCTGTTGTTCAAAAATCCTCTTTGGTAGGATTTATGATATTGTCAGCGTAGTGTGATAGTCGTTCCTGCAATATCAGGGACAAACCCTTGTATGCCATCTTAAGAAGAACAATCTCATCTAAAGTTGGAGCAGTTAAGCATGTTTCCTTTCTTGTGTATAAAGCACGTAATGCAGATATTGATGATTCCAAATTTAATGAAATCACTTTCTTACTGGGATGAATAAAATGTATAAATATGCAGCTTGTTTATTGCTTAATTTGAAGGGCATTATTTGTAACCACTTTTATGTCAATTATTCATATTTTAAAGGTTGTTGAATTATTAATGTTAAAAAATTCATTCTGAGAATTCAATTGGAAATAAACCACTTATAGACAAGGCGAAATCGGCGGGTTCGAAGGGAAAAATATTCCCATGAGATTTTTTTGCATAATCACATTCGTGAGATATCCCAGAATAAGGTTCAAGAAGTCGCCCACGTGAAAAGTGGGCAAATTTTTTTTAACAATTTTTTTTTAATCAAATTGCGAGAATTAATATTTTTTGCCCGAACAATTTTTTCTTTAATTTTTTGGACCATTCTGGACAAAAAAGGTATCTTATAATTTTTCTCTAAAGTTGATCGTTTTCGACTTATAAGCAATTTAAAATTGAAAAAAACGAAAAATGGCGATTTTCAAGGCTTAATAACTCGGTTAAAATTTATTATTATGAAAGTCAATATATGACTGAATTAAAGTTTAAAGCCCCCCCTACAAGATCCTGAAGAAATTTTTGTCATTATTTTATTACTAAGCTGTTATTTTTAAGTAATAATAATAAGCACCATGCACGTGTGCGGCCGCTGTAAATTCTGAGTGCGAGAGAGAAGCCATTCCAGCAGTCCAATTGTGCATCTTACTCGCACTCACATTTACAGCGGAGTCAATACGATCTAACAGCTCATTGTTATTAATTAAAAATAACAGGTTAGTAGTAAATTAATGACACAGATTTCTTCAGGATCATGTAGCGGCGACTTTAAACTTTGATTTAGTCACTTTCTGACTTTCATAATAATAATTTTTAACCGAGTTATTAAGTCTTAAAAATGGCCATTTTCGCGTTTTTCAAATTTTAAATTGCTTATAACTCGAAAAAGATCAACTTTAGAGAAAAATTATAAGAAAGCTTTTTTGTCCAGAATGGTCCAAAAAACCTAAAAAAAAATAGTCCCGGCCAAAAATATTGATTTTTGCAATTTGATTAAAAAAAAATTGTTAAAAAAAATTGGCCCACTTTTCACGTGGGCGACTTCTTGAACCTTATTCTGGGATGTCTCACGAATGTGATTATGCAAAAATATCTCATGGGAATATTTTTCCCAACGAACCCGCCGTTTCCGCCTTGTCTATTAAGGTTATTTTTATCCCTTTGTCTTCGATATAATGACATTGAATTATATAATTATGCCATTGAAATCCTGTGTACGTCAAAATAGAGTGCAGATATTCCTATTTACATTTACCAATTTTAGTTTAAAATGTTTAAATAGTTCCTAAGTAACACTCTTCTGAAAAAGAGGAAAATACATGTTGATAAAACAAAAATGTGTGTTTCAAATATTACTACGAACATATAACTTTAATAACTTTTTTATAATTATTTACACTATATTTTGTCACAGAAAGATGATGAACTTTGAACAATACTTATCAGAGAAGCTAAATGGAAGTGAAAACGAGAAATGTTTTAAGTGAAAAATTGAAATGTTGATGTTGAAATTGAATTAAGTATATTTTCAAAGACAGAATCATTAAAAACATACCAAATCGGAGACCGAGAAATATTGACAGAGCGTTAGAATAGCGTGTGATAACTTATAAAACAAGCAAGACTAAAATCAACATAAAAATCGAACTTAGTCTTCTTCTTCGTTAAGTGCAGTCTCCCAATCGGAGGTTGGATATCATCAGAACAATCTTTACTCTATCTACCGCTGCTCTGAAGACTTCTATAGACCTTCCTATACTCCCTCCGTCTCTTATATTTAATCAATGGGAAAATCCCAATAGTTGGCTGTACACCATAGTTTAAAAAACTCATACAGAAGTAAAAACTTCAAGTTGTATACTGGTATAAAATTGTTTATTAAAAAACTTCATAAAATGTCGTGCAAAACGTTTTCGTTCTAATTCAGAACATCTTTCTAGGCACTGAAGATGTTCTGAATTAGAACGAAAACGTTTTGCACGACATTTTATGAAGTTTTTTAATAAATAATTTTATACCAGTATACAACTTGAAGTTTTTATTTGTGTATGAGTTTCTTATATTTCCCTGTATTATCAGTGTTAGCATTTCATATTGCTGTCCCCTCATTACGTGTCCCAGATATTGCAACTTTCTTATTTTTATTGTGTTTATTATTTCGCATTCTTTGCCCATTTCCCGCAATACTTCCGTGTTCGTTTTCTTCTGTGTCCATGCTAATCTAAGCATCTTTCTGTAACACCACATTTCAAATGTCTTATGAATTAGAACTTAGTCTAAGAATAAAAAAAAAGATTAGATATAAATGAAAACGGCAATACCGTATATAAAAAGAATTAATAATGAGATCATAATTCACCACAAAAAAATAATCTACTGTCAATAACCAAGAAACATAGCAATATTAACAAGGCAGAAGAACTAAAATTTTTCTTTTCTAAGCGCCCTTTACGTTACGACATTTGAATAACATCAAGGTATTTTTTAGGTTGCTACTTAGAACAATTTGACAGAAATGTAAGTGATCCGTTCTCATAGTAGACGAGCAGCAGCAACCCCTAAAAATACGCAATACCGTCCACGAAAATCCACTTTAAGGTGAATGGCCAATTCTGGTCATTCTTTATGTTTTCGAGGTCGCTGAATCCGAAAAGTTTATTTTTATCTAGAATTGGCGGAACATGTTCAAAAATCAAATTTTATGCAAAAATGCGGAAAATAAACTTTGTTGATTTTTCAACTTTAGCTCGCTGTATCTTTGGTAGCTGTAAATATTTCCTTTTGAAAATTTTACTGTGTCATCTTTAAAGTATTTAGATAACAATGAGATGTGTCCAACATGTTTAAACAAATTAAAAGAGGAGTTGTTAATTTTTAAACACTGTCATCAGATCTCGTTAGTTTCATGTTTACTTAAAAAAGTTTAGTGAAAAACTTTTTAGTTTATAATTTTAACCAATACAGCAATAAAACATAATTCATGAAGAAGTTTTTTGGAAAATTTTAAGTCAAAATAGGCAATAGGAAAAAAGTTATGTGCCTTTATAGACGAGCGGCACACCCCAAAAACCGACTATTTCTCGAGATACTTACCACGGTGTGATGAATGGCTAATTTTGATCATACTTTATGTTTTTGATGCTGCTGAAAACGAACATAAGGTTTATTTTGAATTTTACGTGGGGGAACATTGTCAAAATCGCAATTTTACCCTAAAAATAAAAATGAAATCACGTTTTTTTGAGTTTAACTCGCTACAACTCTGTTCCGTTTTAATAGTTTTTTCTGAAATTTTTACAGTATATATTTCTTACCTTTCTGAATACAGTGAGACCTGTTTCAATATTTCTGTCTTATTATAATAAAAGTTATGAATTGTTTAAAGTAAAAGGTGCAGATTCCTGAATTGCAAACTTTAATCGCAAAAGTTGAGTGACATAATTTGAAATTTAGTTTTTAATCAAGTTTATGATGACATATAGAGTATAAAAAACAAAATGTTTTAAAGAAAAAAAATGATGCAACTTTTAATTTTAATAAAAACGTGATTTTTTTTTTATTTTTAGGGTAAAACTGCGATTTTGACAATGTTCCCCCATCTAAAATTAAAAATAAACCTCATTTTCGTTTTCAGCACCATCAAAAACAGCTATTCAGCACACCGTGTTCAATATCTCGAGAAATAAGCGTTTTTTGGGGGAGTGCAACTCATCTATAAAGTCACATGTTGCATATTTTGATTTGAAATTTTCCAGTAAACTTCTTTATGACTTATGTTTTAATAATATGTTAATTAAAATTATAAACTAAAAAGTTTGTCACCCAACTTTTTTAAGTAAATTATATCACCCAACATGTAAATAACGAAATCTGACGACAAATTGTTCAAAAATTAACAAATTCTCTCTTAAATTGTTTAAACATCTCGGGCAAATTCCATTGTTATCTAAATTCTTCAGAGATGATACAGTAAAATTTTCAAAAGGAAATGTTTACAGCGACCAAAGATACAGCGAGGAAATATGAAAAATCATCAAAATTGATTTTTCGCATTTTTGCATAAAATTTGATTTTTGAACATGTTCCACCAATTCTAGATAAAAACAAACTTCATATTCGGATTTAACGACCTCGAAAACATAAAGATGACAAACATTTGCCATTCACCTATCATGGTTGCTTTTTCGATTTCTAAGCCTTAAATTAGGGGTGTGCCGCTCGTCTATATCCTTCACCAAGATATCCTTCTTCTCCCTATACTGCGTGTTCCCCTAATATTTCCTTGCATAATCAACTGTAATATATGGAAATTTACATCTTTCTTCAATGGCGCTACAGCCCAAATCGAGCATTGGCCTCCTCCTAACTGCCCATAATTTATTTATCCCGTTTATAAGTGGAAAATTTGATGCGCCACTGTCGACGCATGTGCCACTAAAAAGTGACGGCACAGTGTTCATTCGTTTTTTATTAGATTCTACTATTTAAGTTATTGGGTCTTATGGTGCCTAAAATGATTAGCAAATTTCACCTATAGCGGCTCTTAGTCTAGTCCCTTTTGCCACTGTTTTTAGTTGAGAATATATTATTATTTATGTCGCCTTTTCTGTTCTGCGAGACACAATGCTAATGTCATCGGCGAAGGCGGCAATCTGTATTGATTTATTTGTCAGGAGATTAGCTCTTCCTATTTTCAACTGTCTTATCACATATTCAAGAGTATCACATATTAGTTCAGCCTTTATTATATTTGGCTCTACCTCATCATCAATGGTGTTACAGCTTGTTAGGAGCCAAAGCATTCTTTAGAGCAATTCTTTATGCTTACCAGCTTCCTCTTTTTATTTTTTCTACTACTGAATTATTTCTAAGTTTTCTCGCTTCTTGTTTGCAGTAAACATTGTTTATTGTTCTGATATAATATATTATATATTTATGTTCTGATATAATATATTTTGTGAATGTCTTTATTTCTAACTAATTGCACCAATGGCAAATGTTTTACTATATCCAAAGCTGTATTTTAATAAAAAAACAAGCAAATACTTCTTGGTTCAAGTTGAAAAATTAGTAAAAATAAACAAGACATCCGTAGTACCTAGTCCTAATAGCCCATTTCCTAATCCAAATGTCTGTCCGATTTCGGCTTCCAACCATATTCTATTATTTTTAACAAATTAATTATGGGGTCAAACCGGCAAACGAGTGTATGTTCTCAAAAAAATTGATAGTGTGTAAAAAATGTTTTATTATCAGCTAAGTACTTTCAACACATAACGTGCCATCATCAGAGCTTCGTCCTCTTATAAAACCTTCATAGAAGAGCAATTGCTAAACGACACAATAATAAACATAGATCCAGGGCAAAAGCCACAAATATCGGGTATAACAACACCTTAAATTGAATAAATTACATCTAAATTCTTTTTATTTTAAAAAAACAACATGGCTGAGTCAAACCACTTTGAGCCCACGTGAACAGCTGAGGAGGACTAGGAGTTGTCTTTTTAAAATAAAAAAGAATTTAGATGTAATTTATTCAATTTAAGGGGTTGTTATATTCGATATCTGTGGCTTTTGCCCAGGATCTACGTTTATTATTGTGTCGTTTAGCAATTGTCTATGAAGGTTTTATAAGAGGACGAAGCTCTGATGATGGCACGTTATGTGTTGAAAGTACTTACCTGATAATAAAACATTTTTTACACACTATCAATTTTTTTGAGAACATACACTCGTTTGCCAGTTTGACCTACTTAGAAGTGTGTACAAGTCTTACAGTCTTTTCCAATTAATTATGGGACTAACGGTTTGATGTTCGGTACATTGCTATGAGCTTGAATTTTTAGGTACAATAGAGTAGAATTACAGCACCCAGACTATGCACTGTATAAATGAGGAGAGTTTACAATACATAAAAAAATTATTATTGCAGAAAACTTAAAAAAAGTGATTGAGAAAGAAGATATGAAATAAGCATAAAAGACAAACATGTACAGAACAAATCATACTTGCTTCCTTTTTATTTCAGTCATAGGGATAAAAAGAAGTATTGTAGACATTTACTAAGTTGTCATGAATCGGTCTAATGCATACTTGAGGAAAACATTATACATAATAGAAAATGTGATAAAAATGTAAAGGATGAGTATTTTGGGTTCTTTTTAATATGTGTTAGGAAACATGTAGAGATGAGCTTGTCATCTTTTCGCAAGTCTTATTATTTCTCTTGTTAGTATAAACACACATTTTTATTGTACTTACTGCATACTGCATTTTTCCTTCAATTTGGCTGAGAGTAAAAAAAATAGTGGTGCATGGGCTAAATCTACAATCTAACAGGATTATTAAAAAATTTTAAGTAAGAACAGATTAACACCAGTGCTTACATGAATAAACATCCTAATATTCCCTTTATCAAAACAATGAACGATTCGTGAAAAAACTAACCTGTGTGGTATGGGATAGAGTGAGACGACAGCTCACTATCTGCCTCTGAAGAAGTTTGCTCGATTTTCCCTTCTGTGAACACCATAAAATGCAAATTCAATTATTACAATGTTCACGTCTTTTTCTGAAGTCCTGATCTTTAAAAAATATAGAGTTATTATTATAATACTGTATGTAAAACCAAAATGCCATTGTTGGTTTAAGTTTTAAGCAAACGTTTGAACTTGAACTATAACTGTATGAGGTAACTACACATCATGAAAAAATCATGTAATTGAACAGAGATACTGTTTTACACTACATTTTTACAATTCCGACTAAACTATATTTTAATATTTGTAACTTATAACTTGTGTTATAGTCAGGCAGCTAATGGAAACATATAACGACAACTAAATTAATATTAGTTTCCAACTAATTATTTGACTTTTAACACCTTGTATATCAAAAACTACAAACTTAAATGCAATACTGATACATATAGCCGGTTATAAAATTTCATTGTGTCTTTAATTTTAACAGAAAAAATATATAGGTTTCCATTTAAAAAACAAATGGATGACGACATAGTTAATATTATCAAAAGTAAAAGAAATATTGAGGGTAGGTTCTTTTTAAACGAACACAGTATAAAAAGAATGGACCAAAAGCCTGGAGACGACTAATTATCGCCTATTAGTTACTTTGGTTTTTTAAATACAACACCGTGTATATTGTACCTTAATTGAAATCTTCATTTCAATACCAGTTCAACCACAATACTTTCGATTTTATGTAGTTAGGAACATCTCAAAAAGATAAAACAGATGCCTAAAAACGTCTAATCGTCTCAATATTTTTTTTTATTCAAAATATGTACAATTAGATTTGAACATAATTAAAAGTTTACTACTAATTGCTAAATTAATGTCTACCTAATCAAGTGTTCAAAATGTTCTCTGCGTTATTAATTTCGTTTAAATCGGGTCAACTAGGAGGCCATTCAATACTACCGAATCTACTAATTCATCTTCTGGGAAATGTCTGATTTAAATAACGTCAGATTTACACCAAAATGAGCTGGAGTTTCGTCTTGCTGAAACCATATCTTATTAAAACTGTCCTAAACTTGTAAGTGGCATTTCATGATTCTAGCCTGTTACATTTCCTTCTATAAAAAACGGCCCAATTAACGGAGTACCCACTATACCCTATCATATAATAATATTTAGTTTTTGTGGTCTGTTGGGTATGGTTTTCAAGTACCCAGTGTGGATTTACCTCTCTCTACTATACCTTAACACCTATAAACATACGTTAAGTACGTCACGAGGCATATAATGTCCCGTAGCGAACATTTGCCACAGTGCGTTACGACACAGTCGACGCAGCCAACCGTTAGTGTAATATGAGGTCTATTTGTCTCATAACGAAGCCAAGGTGTTAAATTTTGGCAATTTAGATTCTCACACACTGTAAATATTGCTTCGTCGGAAAAACACATCTTGTTAATGAAGTTCGCATTAGTTACAATTTTTTTATCATTACCTCACTAAACTGTAATCTACGATCGTAGTAATATTCTTCAATTCTTATGTAATACACGCAAGAGTGAAGAATGGCCTACATCATGTATTTATGCAGCTCTGCGTGAGGATCTTCCGAAACTCTGCATTACATCATACAAGTTTTATTGTAATTTATAACAAGTATAATTTTTATTTTAAGTTATAACAGTTTTTGGTCTATCTGTTCGAATGCCATCTTTTCCTCGTCCAGTTTCCTCAAAGCGCTTTACATTTTTTTGTACCGTCGCACAGTGGTGAATTTTGCCGAAAACCTGGCCAAAATGCAAAAATTTAAGTTTATATATTCCGAGAAATTTTATATGAATCTTGCTCTGTAGGTTTCGGACGATCATAAACGGCCGTTGAGGATAGAACAATACAAGCATATCACATATTTATATTAGTGTAAAGTTGGGATTGAACGAAAGCGGACCGAATAAAATTAAAGTGTGTTATACAATTGAGGCATTGTTAGATTTTCGTTTAACACTATAGACGTGTATTATTTTGTTATTTTATAGTGGATGCTATTTCTTGAGGTAAGTGGAGTATTTCAATATACTTTTTAGATTCTTCTTCTTAACATAAACTTTATTTACAACATATTTACAAAATGATGGCAATAATCTTCAATCGTTTTCTGTTTACCAAGTGTTAAAATGGGAAAAGTAAAAAAGTCAGCTTTGGTCAGCAAAGATTTTTTGCTTAATAAATAATTCAATGTGTATATAAATACTCCTCAAGAAATCATCTGCAACAAGTTGCAAACTTAACGGAATTCTTCATTCTAAAAAACTGTAACATGCTGGAGAATTTCTACATTAAGAGACTTTAATGGTATGGTCAGTTAATAAAGTAAGAACAAAATATGAAGCAGTTGATTCAGAAAATTTACAGTTTTTCTTACACAAAAACCGCAGTTTTTTGTTATTTTTTTTTACTTTCTTCTTCTTTTTTTAAATCTTTAACTCATTTTACCTTTATGTGTAGGTCTATCTTTTTGCTTTCTTATTTTTATATTTTTTAATAATTTTGGTCGTGCGAGTCCAAAAATTTTGCCTTTTTTTTAAATAAAATGCATAAACGATACTTTATACATATAAGAAGCCAAAAATAGGTAGGTCAACTCTTAATACATCATTGTTTTGTAAATGGATCCGATTAATTATAATTATTACCTGCCAATGTGTGGCTTCTTAACACAAAGTTTCGTTTATGCATTTCATTTTTTAAAAATTAAAATTTTTGGCTCACACGACCAAAATTATTAAAAAATATAAAAGTAAAAAAGCAAAAACAGGATTATACATAAGAGTAAAACAACTTAAACATTAAGAAAAAGAAGAAGAAAGCAAAAAAAAATAACAAAAAACGGCGGCTCTTGTGTAAAAAAACTGTAAATTTACTGGATCAGTTGCTTCATACTTCATATTTTGTTCTTACTTTATTAACTGACCATACAACATTAAAGTCTTTTCATGTACAAATTTTCCAGCATGTCATATTTCGTTAAAATGAAAAGTTCCGCTAAGGATGCATTTGGCTGCAGATGATTTTTTGAGGAATATTTATATACATTTTGAACTATTTATTAAACAAAATATCTTTGCTAAGGAAAGTAGACTTTTTACTTTTCCCTTTTTAAAACTTGGAAAACTCAAAAAAAATTGAAAATTCTTGCCAATTTGCAAACATGTTGTAAATAAAGTCTATTTTACGAAGAAAAAAGTCTAAAAAGTATATTAAAATACTCCACTTACCTCCAGACGTAGCATCCGCTATAAACTAACAAAATAATACACGTCTATGGTTCTAAATGAAAACCAAACAATGCCCCAATATTATTGTATAACACACTTTAATTTTTATTTGGTGCGCTGTCGTTCAATCACAACTTTACACTAATATAAATATATGATCTCATAGGTGCCCATATGAATGGGCAGGCGCGGATACAGAGTGGGGTCAACGGGTCCATGGACCCCCTAGTCTATAAGCATTTTTTTATTATTTATTATTTTTTTCTGTTAACTCTTATTTTCAAACGATCAGTAAGTCTGGACCCCCCTATTATGAATTTCTAGATCCGTGCCTGTCCATGGGCATATATAATACATGGGCAAACTATAATATATTGTCATCCAAAGTATACAAAATGTAATGTGCATCTTCACGTCTGGCTCAACCCCTAAAAATTTTTTAGATGGGCGCCCATGCATGATCTGCTTGTATTGTTCTACCCTTAACGGCCGTTTATGATTCTCAAAAACCTACAGAGCAAGGTTCATATAAAATTTCTCAGGGTATACCTATACAGTGGCGGCTCGTGACTACTAAAAGGGGCGGTGCACAAATAGATAAATTTACCATAGGTAAATTTACCCGTAACACAACTTAATAGGTAAATTTACCGGGTACTGGATGAAAAAGGATTTTTTTTTCGTTTTTTGACACACTATCTTTAAAATTGACATTTATGTATAATTAGATGATGGCATGGATAAGAATTATGAAAATAAGGCAAGGCATATATTTAATTTTCGTAAATATTCACTAAATCAATGATACCATGTCTTGCCCATGTAGAATCGCTCCCAAACAAAACATACAAGAAACAGAAAAATGCATTTTTTCATCACATCCACAAATTAAGCAATTTATTGAATATATATTTATATTAAACATCCTTACACGGCCTTTAAAATTTGAAGAGCCTTTAAAATTTAAAATTCGTAAATATGCACTAAATCGATGATACCATGTCTTGCCCATGTAGAATCGCTCCCAAACAAAACACACACGAAACAGAAAAATGCATTTTTTTCATCACATCCACAAATCCAGCAATTTTTTGAATATATATTTATATTAAACATCCTTACACGGCCTTTAAAATTTGAAGAGCCAGATGAAATTTCAAATCAACGCTAAAAAGTTATAGATAATCAAAAACCATTCTAATGGTTTCTATAAAATTCTAACTCTATGCTAACACTAGCAAAGTCACATTCTAAAACACACTCGAGCCAAAGTTTGCCTGGCTCGGAATCTCATAAACTCCGGTGTCCGTTGTAAGCTGGCCGCGTCTACCTTTTCCTATGCTTTTGAAGTCAAATCTCGAGCCATAGGGAATGGTGCTCGGGTAGAGTAACTCACGGGAATTATTTGTTTTTTCGTGGATAATAAATTACATAATGATAAATAATGTATGTAGATAATGCATTGATATTAAAAAAAGCATAGTAAAAATACAATTATTTTTATTGATCAATATATTTTCCCCTAAGTATATTTTTCAGAGCCAGTGCCATGGCTCGGTGGCCCCTTAAGACTAGCCGCCACTGTACCTATAAACTTAGATTTTTACATTTTTGCCAGGTTTTCGGCGAAATTCACCACTGTGCGTCGTGTCGTCTTATTGGGACCGTGCAAGTTTGGAAGAGCGACACCTGGTTTCATAGCTCGGCAACATTTATAGCACTTTTAATTATATTGGCCAATTATATTAGTCCTGGTTACTGGATAATTGTCAAGGCCATAGACCAAAAAAGAATAAGAAGAAAAAGTAAGATTGTGGTTATGTTATTAAAAGGTAAATATTGTACTACAAGCAAAATACAGTAAAACCTGCCATATCCGGATCAATGTGGCGACAGACCGATCCGGATATGAAAAAATCCGGATATCAATCAAGACCACTTCTTTTATAGTCTCTAAAACGTTTTCTCCTTCATACATTCCAGTAATCAACGCCGTCAATAACCTTCGTCGATAGACCCGTTTTATAGATTCTATAATACATTATTTCGCCATCTTTTAGTTCTTTTGTGTCGAGATGAGACGGTGCGTTGTCCAACAGCAGGACTGCTTTTCTCGGTTTATTTCGGTAGATGCGGACGGCAGAACCGTCCGGATGTGGGGAGGTCCGGATATGACAGGTCCGGATATGGCAGGTTGTACTGTACTATTAATTAAATTCACTTTTAATAATTGCATATCATATCAATATTGTGGAGCAACATATAATTTTTACAATTTATAACACATCATTTGCGAAATCTCATTTTCTTCAATGACAGTAGGTATGAAATATACGTCAATTTGACAATTTCAATTAACAAAATGCATTATTATTTACGAAATATGCTAAGAAAGTTTTTCCTATGCTATATGCTAAGATTTCTATATGCTAAGATTTCTCCGCTACTAGCGCACGATCGTTTCTCGTATCTCCTCCAAGTACTTGCACACAGCGAATAGATAGGAGAATGGTTTGAGAAAGTATCGTTGAACAAATTAGCTACTTCACTATAAGATCTTTTTCTATCGCCATAGCCCCTCATCATCAAAACAGCAATTCGCTCTTTTTCATTAAAAACCAGCTTTATTACAGAAAAACTTTTCAGTAAACCTCAAGCTATTAGTTTTATGAATTGATATCAAAATCACAGCATTCTATATTTACTAAATTACTTCAAAACTATTTGACACTGATAAGTTTTATTTCTTTAAGACCTTCGGGACTAGATAAATACCAAGTGTTATACAGGGTGTTTGGTAAAGAATGGTCCATAGCTTAACCTCAGGTTCCTGAGGTTAAAATAGGCCGATTTAAGCTAACTTACCTTAGTACAAAGTTTATAATAACCGAGATACAGGGTGCCAAAGTTATTTTTTTTATTTATTATTGAATATTTCCTGACAGGTATGAGATAACAACAAGAAATTTGGTATGTGGGGTTTTTTTGGGTCGAGAAAACTAAATTCCCTACCAAAAATTATGTATTGCCCAGAGGGCGCCACATACGCATTTCAGCACTCATTTATTACGTTCAATTTTTTTATCCCTCACTCTGTATAATTTTAACATTAAAATTTTTATTCTCCTATTAGTTTTACTTAAAAAAGTTATACTTCTTTCATCTCCCTAAACTCAACCGTTTTCGAGATAAACGCATTTTAAATCTGCGATACACCATCATTTTTAGCATAATATCATTGTAGTTACACCCGAAAAATAACTTAAAACCATAAAATTATCCAAAAATGTATCGCAAATTTCTTCAAATGGAATTTGGGATGCAATGACATAAATTTGAGAACTGGCACAATTATTATGGTTTTAAGTTATTTTTCGGGTGTAACTACAATGATATTATGCAAAAAATGATGGTGTATCGCATATTTAAAATGCGTTTATCTCGAAAACGATTGAGTTTAGGGAGATGAAAGAAGTATACCTTTTTCAAGTAAAACTAATAGGAGAATAAAAATTTTAATGTCAAAATTATACAGAGTGAGGGATAAAAAAAATTGAACGTAATAAATGAGTGCTGAAAGGCGTATGTGGCGCCCTCTGGGCAATGCATAATTTTTGGTAGGGAATTTAGTTTTCTCGACCCAAAAAACCCCCGCATAGCAAATTTCATGTTGTTATCTCATACCTGTCGGGAAATATTCAATAATAAATAAAAAAAAGTTTAACTTTGACACCCTGTATCTCGGTTATTATAAACTTTGTACTAAGGTAAGTTAGCTAAAATCGGCCTATTTTAACCTCAGGAACCTGAGGTTAAGCTATGGCCCATTCTTTACCAAACACCCTGTATATGTATGGTTGAACTCGTATTGAGATGAGGATTCCAATAATAATTTCCAAAAACCATTTATCATTACAAAAAATCGGCTTCGAAAACCTACATCGTTATTTTTTTATTATTTCATTACTTTTAAATTTTATCTAATTTGGTTGATATCTTTTATTGTTTCTTAATTTCTACTTTGGACTAAACATTTCTGCATCTATACTACAATCAAAAGTAAGATGAAAATATCACAAGGAAAAATTCCTGTACTGGCTGTATACCATAAATCACAAAAAATAAAAACCTTATTTTGTAAAAGGTATATGTATTTAAAATCCCTAAAAGGGGCTGTATCACAAAACGTTTTCGGAATCAATATTCCATCATCAGTGTTACCACAGGTTTACGTAAAGATACGATTAGAGTGATGTGAAATGACTGTAAAGGATTTACAAAGAGATTTATGTAGTTCTAGTTGTGTTAGTATACGTTTATTATTTACAAAGTCTGTACTTTACTCGGTAAAACTCGTGGTACTCTCTGCATATGTATGAACTTCCAATTTTGGTGCAGATTGAACTTACTAACCTATGTGAAATATACTTATATAAAACTTATATTTTTTAAAGACCCGGAAGTTTCTATTTCGACAAGCCCATTGTTTAAGATTTTTCTGTAAATCCCATACCACAATAGACTATGTCCTAATAAGAGGGAAAAACTCTTTATATTTATAGCCCAGCATGCAAAATTTAATGATAAAAAAATTTTCAATTCGAAAATCAAAATTTGAGAAAAACAATGGGTTCATACCATATTTTGATAATATAATGTGGATTACATTTTATTACCAAAAAATACTGATAGTAATTTAAACATGCATCATAAATAAGAGTTGAAGTTTACACTAGACACAAACGTATATCACATGTATACCTTCAAAAAATTGCTCTAACCTTAAACTTTTTAACCTACATGGTCATAATATATCTTCAAAGTTGTTTCCGAGTCGCTAGCAATTATTACTGACTTTATAGCTAAACTGTTGTTTTAAAGATCGTAGAAGGTAGACTGTTCCAATGAAATCGTTAATCAGCTGTAAATTACACGAGGAATGAAGATGATTCGGGATAAAGCATATTCAGAGAGTAAGGTAAAAGTTAACTGGGAATACAACGGAGAACCAAATTTTCGTAGATTTCCAGCAAGCATATGATTTGATAGAAAGTAAAATATCGTCTGAGCCGACTCGCATGATTTGCGAATCGAGGATCTGGCCTTTGCTGATGATATAGATGCAGTTGTTCTACAAGAGACGTGAGAGAGGTGTTTTCACAACTCTAGGAGGAAACAGGTAGTCTCGAATAAATAAAGATAAGACAAAATACATGCTATACTAAATTTACAATCAAGATGCAGTAGAAATAAACAAACCAAGACACGTTAAATGCTACTAGGGAACACTCCCGAATCTTAATTACTATGTATAAACTTTGAAAATCATGATTTGAGATTTACAATGTATACAGGGTGAGGCAGATAAAGGGCCTATTAGAAATATCTCGAGAACTAAACTGCCGTGCTAAGCCCAAAGGCGGTAACTGATTTTTTTATCGAAAATGACATTTTTGTATTTCTAGGTAGGTTTCATTATATTATAATGCTTCTACAACTCCAAAGATTTTGTAAATATATTCTAGATACCCATTATAATAGTTACACAACTCTAAGGACTTGGTAAAAATATTCTAAATACCTATAATCTACGTAGAAATACAACAATCTCATTTTCGATAAAAAATCAGTTACCGCCTTTGGGCTTAGCACGGCAGTAAAGGTAAGAAAATCATGAAAATTGGAATACATAAGTTTTGAGGTGTGAACTATTTAATGAAAATATTTTGGTCTCTTTGCTACTTGTGGTTATACAGGAAGTTGATTGTAACTTCGTTTTTTTAAATGGGACACCCTGTATATTTTTACAATTTTAGATTCTCCTCGATTTCTTCTTTCTTAAAATATGAGGTTTTGTAATATTATACAGGGTAGATTAAAAGATAATTACGTTTCCTTATTAATTTCGTAGCAACAGTCACACCCTGTAGAATTGTACTAGTTTGACATAATAAACTCTATTTATGTTCAAATGATATAGTCTACTATTGTTAAGAATTATTGGTATAGTTAAATTTTTCATTTTAGTATACAGGGTTGGTCGAAACTCGGAATGAATATTTTCTTAAATGGAACATCCTATATTTTAGTATTGTAATGAAATGATATTTTAAGGTACTTTTTTATTTCTTAAGTATTCCCTATACCTAACTGCTTTAGTTTGTGAGGTATTGGTGATTCAAGCCAAACATTAATTTCAACACAAAATACGTGAATTTTTATTAGGTTGGCCGTGAAAATATTCAATCACAAATAATTTTTCGGAAATAAATACATATTAATCTAGACTCTAGACTGATACTTAAAATTGCTAATAATTGTTGAGCCATCAAAATACCTTCGTAGTTAAGATTGTTGGTGTGATTAACAATTAAGCACAAAATTAAAGCAGTTAGGTATAGGGAATGCTTAAGAAATAAAAAAGTATCTTAAAATATCATTTCAATACAATACTAAAATATAGGGTGTTCCATTTAAGAAAACTCAGAAAATACTCATTCCGAGTTTCGACTCACCCTGTATACTAAAATTAAAAATTTAGCTATACTAATAATTGTTTACAACAGTCGACTATATTAAAAATCATTTGAACCTAAATAGAGAATTTGATGTAAAACTACTACAATTCTACAGGGCATCAAAGTTGCTTGGAAATGAAAAAAGAACGTAATTATCTTTTAAACTACCCTGTATAATATTACAAAACCTCATATTTTAAGAAAGAAGAAATCAAGCAGAATCCAAAAATGTAAAAATATACAGGGTGTCCTATTAAAAAAAACGAAGTTATAAGCAACTTCCGGTATAACCGGAAGTACCAAATAGATGAAAATATTTTCATTAAATAGATCAGCCTTCAAAACCCCTTTATTCCAATTTTCATAATTTAGTTAACTTTAGTTCTCGAGATATTTTTAATAGGCCTTTTATCTGCCTCACCCTATATACATTGTAAATTATGATTCGGGAGTGCTCCTTGTAGCATTTAACGTGTCTTGGTTTGTTTATTTCTACTGCATCTTGATTTTAAATTTAATATAGTAACCAAAAATCCAAGAGCAAGAGTTAGTCAGAACATTAGTAGGCATTACTAATAATAAAGCAGAGTTTAAATATCTAGAGGCGGCAATCACAATAAGAGGGAATTATACTCCCTATTATCATTATTAAGATCTAAGCTGCTAAAAAGACAATAAATAAGACAGTACATGTCAATTATTCGCCTAGTTGTTACATATGGAAGTGAAACACCAGTTGACTCTACATCAGCGGGAAATAAATAAGCTGCTGGTATTTGAAAGGAAGGTTCTCAGAATGAATTTGGCCCTCAAAGGGATGAATTGACAGGAAAGTGGAGAAGGGGCCGCAATGATGAATTGGTGACTCTTTATGGTAGATAAAACATCGTCAGACATATAAAAGCTAACCAGATAAGATAAGCAGGTCATGTGGTAAGATCAGAGGAATATATACTAAATGTACATTCAAGATGCAGTACAAATAAACAAACCAAGACACGTTAAATGCTACTAGGAGCTCTCGGATAACTTACAATGTATACATTTTGGAAATCATGATTTGAGATTTAAAATGTAAAATGTATATACATTGTAAATTGTGATTCAGGAGTGCTCCTATGCTGCATCTTGATTGTAAATTTGGTATAGAGTGTTAGGCCACGTTCAATGAACAAGAGCTTGACGCGCGTTTTGCTAACGCACGATTACAACTACATACAGTGTTGGCAAAAAAATCTTTACATTGCCAAATAAATCACCAAATTTGAAGACAATTTGCATGCGTTCTGTCTGCGCTTGGTTGGGAGGGGAGGAGAGGGGGGAGAGCGTACTTGCGACGGCATTGTCTGTAGTTTACGGACTACGGACCGCTTAGCTTATTTAGGGTATTCTGCGCGTTTTCACTGTAAACACTTGGCTTTGTGCGGGCAGTCAGTGTTAAACTTCGTCTCATTTACCGCGTAAAGTTTGAGATCGTCAAATTCTAAATTGAACTGACAAATATGGGTCGAAAGAAACTCACAAAAGAGGAGAAGGTTCGTGCTTTAACATTACTGGAGAAAGGGGACTCTGTAATTACCGTAGCACGTGATATTGGTGCTTCAAGAGAGGCTATTTATTAACTGAAACGTTGCAGCCGAAGGTTTCAGTTGATAAATAGCCTCTCTTGAAACATCAATATCACGTGCTACGGTAATTACAAAGTCCCCTTTCTCCAGTAATGTTAAAGCACGAACCTTCTCCTCTTTTGTGAGTTTCTTTCGACCCATATTTGTCAGCTCAATTTAGAATTTGACGATCTCAAACTTTACGCGGTGAATGAGGCGAAGTTTAACACTGACTACCCGCACAAAGCCAAGTGTTTACAGTGCAAACGCGCAGAATACCCTAAATAAGCTAAGCGGTCCGTAGTCCGTAAACTACAGACAATGCCGTCGCAAGTACGCTCTCCCCCTCTCCTCCCCACCCAACCAAGCGCAGACAGAAGGCATGCAAATTGTCTTCAAATTTGGTGATTTATTTGGCAATGTAGATTTTTTTTGCCGGCATTGTACATTTTATTCAAGCCGTTCACATTCACATGGCCGTCGTGTGAACGTGGCCTTAAAGACAGTGTTTTTTGAGAGACCAGACGGTAGAAGTAGGATGGTCAGTAGGAAGTTCCAGAAAAAGATGGAAGGATGATGTTGAAGCCCATTTATCTAGGATTAGGGAACAACAATGGGAAATTGAAGCACAAGATCGTAGAAGATGGAGGGCATTATTGTAGTGGGTGCGGCGAAGACTCACCCCGAGTTGTAAAGCTAGTCAAGAAGAAGAAGGTAAAAGTCCCAAAATAAAAAATCAGCAAATAAAACGTGTAAACGGTTTTAATTTTTTTTGCGGTCAGACTGTCATCTGTTTATACGGGAATTAGTGCGAGCAAAAATGTAACATAATGCAGAACTACTGATAAAAAAATGAAACCGAAAGTTTTATTTCTCGTGCAAGTAATGAAGCTTAAAATAGGATAAAACCTCGCAATTTTTACAGAATGGATCGATTTGCTTGAAAATTTGAGAATAAGTAGTGGATAGTCCAAGGATCAAAATCTATATGATGCCAAAAGGCGCTTTTACCATGGGGGTGGTTGCCACCCCATCTCGGGGGTGGAAATTTTTATTATATTTTGACCGCAAGAGTTGGTAAAAACATTCATTATAAGCCAAAAACGTTCTATACATTTTTTTGATAAAATTAATAGTTTTCGATTTATTCGCTATCGATAGTGTTAGTTTTATATCGAAAAAATCAACGTTTTTAATCAGTTTTCTGCTAATAACTCAAAAAGTTTTCGTTTTGTCAAAACAACTTTACTTAACAAAAATGTACCTTTTGAAAAAATAAACAAAAACCGTTTTTTATATTTTCTTTAAGACCAATAGTAATCGAGCTATACTTTATTATATGTTGGCTCTTCTTCGTCAAATGCTAAATATTGTAGTTTCAAAGTCAAAGGACGGGAAACTATGCATTTTTCGAGGATAACTTGTTGAAACTAATTTAAAATATTTAAAAATATGTATCTCCAGAAATAAATAAAAATCTCTAGCTAAAAAAATTAAGTGACATAATGAAAAGAATGCCAGTCCCTATTTTTTTCAGCAAAAAAGTGATCGTAAACTACCCACTAATCACCACCCTAATTAAAGTTTGTCATTGACCTGATTGGGTTTTCTTGATTTATGTATTGTTAATAGCTTCTAGAAGTTTGATCGGCTTAGAATAATTAGTTTAATAAAAATGGAGTTAAAAGCGAATAACGAGTTTTTGTAGTTTGGTAAAAAATGCCCTTTTCTTCAGAATAGAAAGATTAGCATCAGAGATACGAAAAAATATGTCAATATGAAATTGTAGCTTATTTAATTCCCAAGAACTTGGTTTGCAAAAAATTTTTTTACGGCAAAAATTGAGTGGGCTATTGACAATTAAAACTTGTAATATCATGCAAAAACCACCTTTACCAACCCTTTCAATGCCACCTCTCTTTGTCACTGAGAATTTTTAAACGATTTAATATTAATAGATCTTGTAAAAACCTACAAAAATTTTTTTAACGAACTTTCTAAGATAAAAAATGAAAAAGTTACGGTTAAAAAATCAATATATTTTTTTTGAAAAAAAGAGAAATCCAATTGGAAGCATAATAATGTAAGTTAGCGGTGTTTTTAGTCATTGGCCTTATTTATTCTTCTTTATTTATGTATTATTAATAGATTCTAGAAGTTTGACTGACTTAGAATGATTAGTTTTTAAAAAACTGAAGTTTTTTAAAAACTTCAAAGCAAAAAATGCCATTTTCTTCAAAATAGAAAGATTAGCATCAGAGATACAAAAAAAAATGTTTTTCCATCGACCGTCCATTTATGATCAATTTTAACACCCTCAAAATTATTGATTAATGACCCCTATTAATGGATGATTATCTATTTAATGAACGATTTCATTATAGGCAACACAACATACATTGCTTGCATAAATTAATTAAACGCTCTGTGATTGGCAGTGACCTGTGGTGTAGGCAACCAAACATATACCTATTTATATTCCCACTAAAAAAATTAAAATCAAGTAGCCGCTGTTAGTACTATCTGTCATTGTATGTCATTATTTACTTTATTGTTTAAAATTCTGTGTATTTGAAAAATCAAAAGATGAATATATCTTTATTTCTGAAAAGTACGGTCGACGAAAATGTTTTGTAAGGAACTCGTGAATTAAAATGGCGATTAACAATCTCAAACATTAACGCGCTCGCGCGTTAAAATATCTCAATTGTTAATCGCCCTTATTAATACACTTGTTGGTTAAATAACTATAAATATGAAATTGTAGGTAACTTAATTCCCAAGAACATGGTTTGATAAAATTTGTTCTACAGCAAAAATTGAGTGAATCGTAAATGAGTATACCATCGAAAAACATTGATTTTTTAGATATAAAACTAACACTTTCGATAGCGAATAAATCAAAAACTATTAATTTTATCAAAAAAATGTATAGAATATTTTTTGCTTAGAATGGACGTTTAATTAACTTTTGCGGTCAAAATATAATAAAAAATTTTCACCCCGGAGATGGGGTGGCAACCACCCCCATGGTAAAAGCGCCTGTCAGCATCATATAGATTTTGATCCATGGACTATCCACTACTTATTCTCAAATTTTCAAGCAAATTGATCCATTCTGTAAAAATTGCGAGGTGAAAAGCTTTGGTTCCTGGACTATTCCTGTTCTGAGAAAACACTAAACACTCATAAATGATGATAGCTGGAGAAAGTTCGACAACGGATTCATTATCTTCATGAAAAAACAACGCATTAAATAAGAAGTAACATAGTACTTCTGGATGCTGATATCTGTCAATTAATCGTCTACCAGATTTGGACGGTATTTTTTTTACTAATTTGGTCTGTAAGTTCTTCCCTAAGTTTTGCTACAATTCAATACACATCTGGACCATTCTAATAGCAGATAGAAAAAGAATTGATGTATTTGAGGCGTGGTCTTGATGCCTTGTCATCTTGCTCTTGTGTGATGGAGAGAATACTCGGAAGAAAAGCAACGGTCGACCTTCCGAAAAACAATTAATTGATAATTCCGAGCCTAGTAGAGATTGCAATTGCTGGATCCAGCATCCAGCAATCCAGCTGGATCCAGCGCTTTTTTTCACATGCTGCATCCAGCAAATCATGTTGGATCCAGCAGCGCGGATCCGCAAATGTGTCAAATTCGAAAAAAGTTACTTAATTTCTTCATTAGCCTCTTTATTCAAAGCCGTGAGTTGGCAACTTGCGATTCTATCGCCCTGGCAGTAGCTCAGTATGGTGGAAAGTTTCTATAGCTTAGTAGAAGTTTGCATCGATAAAGCGTTGATATACATTGATTCTGCGATAAAATTCTCTGCAGGCGAGTGGTCAATAATCAATGAGTCAATCCACTTTTAACCGGCTGTAGAAGCTCTTTACAGAATAGATTCCACTTTGATAACGGCCGACACAACTATGAAATTTGTCTTAGACAAACTAAATAGCCAGGACTTTGGCCTTAATGCCGATCTATCGGAAGCACTACGCAACAGAATCACGGAACGACGTCTCTATGAGATTACAGGTACATTAGTGTATTTACAAAATAAAAAAAAGTATGACGAAGGACTAAACAATCCTGGTTACTTCCCCATGCCGAAAAAGAATGCAATGCGACAAGAGATGAAAGATTTGTTGATTCGTATAAATAAACAAGTAACTGTGGAACCAGTGCAAGCGATAATGGAAGAAGATGGGCCAACTAATCCGGAGCCTATGAATTTTACTTTGGAACAAAAACTTGAGATTGAATTGAAACGAGAAAGAGAAAACATTTATAGCCAAAAAACTGCTTCTCAAAAAAATTACGAAAAGATTTTGCAAAAGGATATAGCGGTTTATGAGCCCGAAGGAGTGAAAGGCGATCTTTGTCAATGGTCTATGACTATTTGATGACCTTAAAACCGACCAGCACAGAGGCCGAGAGGCCGGAAGGGCTTTCTCCGCAACCGGCTATATGTGCAGTTCTGTGCGAAGTAGGTTAGGCCTATGTTTTTAAGGTATCACTTACATAAAACTAAATAATTCATGTTTCTGTTTAGAAATTTAGCATACAGACAAAAAAAAACATTAAAATCATGTTTTTATTTTGATTCCACATTTTGTTGGATCCGCGCTGGATCCAACTGGATTCAGGTCAATCTTGCAAAAATCCAGCTGGATTGAAAATGCTGCTGGATTGCAATTCCTAGAGCCTAGCCGTGGAAGCCTACGTTTTCGTTTACGCAGATATCCTTTACTGCATCTGAAGAGTTCTTGGCACGAATGAAGGAGATGTAATCTCAAGAAAAGAAGAGAAATATCAACTAATTTACTTCAATTTATATTTTCGACGTGTGGGAGATTAACAAATCATATTAAATGAAAAGACAGACCCAATAAGGGGAAATTATTACAAACGTACTACCAGATATTTAAAATCTATGATGCTACCTTAAGATCAGCTCATTTTACTAGTTTGTATACATTGTATACAATTTGTTCTTTGGTTAGTGTAAACTTCATAAAATTAAATTCATGCAATAACTAAAAATGTATAACTATACCTCAAAATATTTACTATAAAAAATACTAAAATATATTTTTTAAGCAAATCCATAACTAAAAAAAATCGAGAAAACTTTGAACATCGAGAAAGTCTGTCTTAAGGCATGCACTTATATAACATACCAGCTATCTCACCCCCGCCTAAATCATTCAGGATCTTCCTATAAGATGGCCTCCTCGTCAGCAAGTCCCTGCGTTTCTTTGGAGATTCTTCTTCGGAATAACTATCGTCGCTCCCTGCCTCTACCACCTACAAAAAAATCGAGATATAAAAGAGTTTTTGTTACCCCTAATAACTAACTCTTACTAATATCCAGTAAATTGTTTGTTGGAGACGGAGATACCTTAGAACCATTTTTGAATTACGTGCAAAATTTGAATTACGAACGTACTTTATCTTTATTTGTATTAAAGTTAAAGCCGCTAGAAGTTATAATTTTCTTTAAAAAATTGTACATTAATTTGTTTATAAAGGTTTTACGCAAAGTACCCCGCACAAACCTTATGGAAATTAGGTCCCAGTGGATTTAGTTCATACTTTGGGAAAATAGTCTTTGAAGCATCCTGATAAAAAGTTCTCATGGGCACATCTCGATCGTATGGAGGATTTTCAAGATATAGAGGCACAAACTCGGGAAATTATAAGATTTACTGGGTATTCCAATTCCCTGAGTTACTGGTTATCTGGCAACATGTAGAAGTTTGGATTAAATAAAAGTACTAGTAGTCTAGGATTTTTTCCTGGCTATCCAATGGCGACCTTTACTTTGACCTTGACCTTCAACGGACGTCATCTTCTCGAGTTTCGAGGGTTTTCAGCATTAAATTGATATAAACAGATTACTCATGGGTTTTTGGGATCGCTAAGCACGAATATGCCATCATAATTGACCTCCGGAGCACGTGGTTGCCAGGGCCATTGCAAGGGACGTCATCTTCTAGAGTTTAGATGGTTTTCGGCATTTAATTGATGCAAATGAATTACTGGAGGGTTTTTTGAGGTCGCTAAACACGAATATGCCACCAGAACCGACTCCCGGAGTACCTGGTTACCAAGGTCAATGAAAGGGGCTTCTGGAGTTTCGAGGGTCTTCGGTACTGCATTGATGCAAACGGATTAGGATAGGTTTTTGGAGTTGCTGAACACGAATACGCCATCAGAACAGACACCGGGGTACCTGGTGCCCAAGGCACGTCATGCTTTGGAGATTCGAGAGCTTTCGGTACTAAATTAATGTAAACTGATTACTCACAGGTTTTTGGGGCTGCTGAACGTAAATACGTCATCAGATCCGACCCACGGAGCACCTGGCGCCTAAGACATTAAATTGACGCAGATGGGTATTACTCATGGGTTTTTGGGGCTCCTGAACACAAATACGCCATCAGAACAGACACCGGCGTACCTGGTGTCTAAGGCACGTCATCTTCTGGGGTTTCGAGACTTTTCACTACTAAACTTATGCAAGCGGATTACTCTTCTGTTTTTTGGGGTTGCTGAACACGAATATGACTTAGATAAAAGACTCTGGAGTATCTAGTGACCACCATCAAAATAGAATATAGTAAATCGATCTTAAAATAAATGAAGGAAAAACATTGTCAGATATAAATTGATTGTTTATATTTATAAATAATTATCACCCTGAAGAGACTCGGGCCTAAACGGGGTATATATAATTGAATAGCACAACATAGTTATTTTAAACTAAAAAGGGGTAGTTCCCTGGATTGGCTGTATACCTTATAGTTAAACAAACTGGAACATGAAGTAAAAACCACTTCTATGTAAAAGGTATATTTACTAAAAATTTTTAGAATCCCAATGGATTCAATAAAATGAGTTCATCAGAACGTTTTCAAACCTATCGGTCCATCATCAGTGATCTAAAATCAAATAAGTAATCCCACTATTAAAATTGAAAAGATGGTTGAAATTGTGAAAGTTAAAAAATGTGGTTATGATTACTTACTTGAATACTTGCAAAATAGCAATGTTCCCAGAGGTTTAATCCTTGAACATCGGCGTTTAGCCATTTTAAATTTATTTCAACATAATGTAGATTTATTTATAATCACAACCATTGTTTGGTTCTGGGGCTATTTTGCAAGTATTCAAGTAAGTAATCATAACCACATTTTTTAACTTTCACAATTTCAACCATCTTTTCAATTTTAATAGTGGGATTACTTATTTGATTTTAGATCACTGATGATGGACCGATAGGTTTGAAAACGTTCTGATGAACTCATTTTATTGAATCCATTGGGATTCTAAAAATTTTTAGTAAATATACCTTTTACATAGAAGTGGTTTTTACTTCATGTTTCAGTTTGTATAGTTATTTTAATAAAAATCTACAAATAACAAAAAAACTTTTCATCAAGTTGTACGCTTTCTTTGAACAGAAACTCAGAAAACCTCCGAGTACCCGGTGTGTACCAATCCGTTTGCATCAATTTAGTACCGAAAACTCTCGAAACTCCAGAAGATGACGTGCCTTAGGCGATAGGTGCTCCGGTGTCTGTTCTGATGGCGTATTCGTGTTCAGCAACTCCAAAAAGCCATGAGTAATCCATTCGTATCAATTTAATGCCGAAAACTCTCTAAACTCAAGAAGATGAATAACCTTAGGCATCAGGTGCTCCGTGGGTCGGATCTAATGGCGTATTAGCGTGCAGAGACCCCAAAAAGTCACGGGTAATCCGTTTTTATCGATTTAATGCCGAGAACCCTCGAAACTCCAGAAGATGACGTGGCACAATGTGATTCGTGGGTCGGATCTGATAGTTTATGCATGTTCAGCAACCCCAAAAACCTAAGAGTAATCCACAGTAGAGCTGCAATTATCCGGACTCCAATTATCCGGATCGCCAATTATCCGGATCAGATTGAGAAAAAGAAAAAATCAAATTTGTAAAAAAAATAATTCATTTTACTGTGATTCAGTACTGTGTGTCCATATTACGTGATGTAAACTTTGTCATTTACATATTGTTGTGTATACTATATTGTTTTTCATAATAAATACCATAATATATTCTCCATTGTGTTTTGCTGTAATTACGTTTCTATCCCGGAAAAGGCCTTTTTCGAGACAAATCCAATTATCCGGATTTTTGATTATCCGGATCGGGTCCGGGTCCCAATTAATCCGGACAATTGGAGTTCTACTTGCATTTGATTCCTCCATTTGATTCCTCTGAAACTCCAGAAGATAACCTGTCTTAGGTACCAGGTGCTCTTGTGTCTGTGCTGATCACGTATTCGTGTTCAGCAACCCCAAAAACCTATAACTAATCCGTTTGCATAATTGTAGTACCGAAGACCGTCGAAACTCCAAGAGCCCCTTTCATTAACCTTGGAAACCAGGTGCTCCGGGAGTCGGTTCTGGTGGCATATTCGTGTTAGCGACCTCAAAAAACCCTCCAGTATTTCATTTGCATCAATGCAATTATGCAATGCCGAAAACCATTGAAACTCTAGAAGACGACGCACAGTGTTCAAAATTGGTCAAAACGTGATCGAAACTAAATTTGTTTAAACTGTAAAAGTGATCCGGCTGAAAACTTGGAATATTTGAGGTATTATACCGTATAACGAGTATATTATAACATGGGTCGTTTTTTTTTTTAGTTTTCATCCCTTCATTAGAGGGTGAATTACTTAAAAGATATCGTTGTACAGAGTGTTTCATTAAGAATGTCCAATTTGATTTGTAGATTCTAGACCTCACAATATTAGGATATAACCCAAATCACTTAAATAAAATGTGGCTTGTTACAGAGTTACAGGATGTTTTATTTAAACATTTAAAAAGAATTCTTGCTCATTGGTTTAAAACTATTTGACGTATCCTTTTCATACTTGGCAAAAGGTGTGGGTACTGTACACCCTATAAAATTATGTTAAACAATCGTTTCTGGCTATTACCAGAGGCGTACGACAGGGGACAGTGAATGGTTGAACCTTCCCAAATTCTACGCTACTGGCGGAAAGGCCATTTTAGCACAATTTTTCGATTCTCCAATACTATCTATGTAAATAACATACACTTCATTCGCAACGATAAAGTCATCAGTTTTCGAGATATTTGAAGTTAAACATGTAACGGCACAGATATTTAATTAATGTATTGTGCCGCGTAATTTCAAACTTCAAATATCTCTATTACCAATGATTTTATCGTTAACACTGACGAGTATATTATTCATTATTAATGATAAAATCATAAGTCTTCGAGATATTTTAAAATTAAGCGACACAATACATTATTCAAAATATCTGCGCCGTTACTTGTTTAAGTTCAAATATCTCGAAAACGAATAATTTTATCGTTAGGTGTGAGGAGTATGTCATTTACAGAGCGAGTATTGGAGAATCGAAAAATTGCGCTAAAATGGAAATTCCGCCAGTGGAGTAGGATTTGGAAAGGGTCAACCCCTCACTGTCCCCTATCACGTACGCCTCTGGTACTAACTATAAACAGATATTTAACATAATTTCACAGGGTGTATAGTACCTACACTGTCTGTCAAGTATGAGAAGGATACGTAGAATAGTTTTTAAATACTGAGCATAGTTTTTAAATTTTTAAATAACACACTCTGTAACTCTGTAAGGAGCCATATTTTATTTCATTGATTTTGGTTAAATCTTAATATTTCGAGGTCTAGAATCTACAACTCAGACAGTATATTATAACATTGGACATTCTTAATGAAACACCCTGTATATATATATATTTTTAACAGTGTTATGAGTGGTAAGAAATACTCAATACTTTAAAAAAAAAAAACAGTATTATTGGTACACCCGGTCTAGCAACAATATTATTACGGAGATATTTTTAAAGAATAAGGCTATAACATATTAAATAACTTAAATCGGACAAGAGGTTTAGGAAATTCGAGGCATCAAAATTGTCCCATTTTACACGTAGTGCGTTAATTTTGCTGCTTAGTGTATTAATATACACGGATTATGCGACAGATTATGACGGAAGCTCGAAACAAACGAGAAGCGTTGAAAAACCCTATAACGTATCTGCGCGTAGAGCTAACAATTTTTGATGAATTCGCACACATTTACATTTACTCCAACTCCCCAACATTTTTCCCAATCGCGCCTAAAGAAATATAACTTCAGTAAATTGTTAATATAGCTATTTATAAAACTAATGTACAATATTCTCTATTAAGCAAAAACACTACTTCATCAAAACTAAAATCTCTTTTCGCAACCCCAACAAATATCATGTGTTTGACATACATGTAAACAATACATACGAATGCAATTAATTCAGACTTAACGCGCGCATCGCTCGATGCAATGCGCCATGTACTCAGTTCCGCAGTTTTGCGCAGTTTGTGTTATATATTTTTTTTATTCCTTACATTGTAATCTTTCATCTAGTGAAGGATTTAACGTGGCACAAGATGGCACAATAAACGTAATACGCTGTCAAACATTAATTTTATCAAAAATTGTATAGGTTTTTAGACAGCCGATTATATCAAAATTATAATCAACTTTCCGTGAAGCTAACTATATCATTTTATTCTTTAAAGTATGTATTTTTATCTCCAATAATTACTTTTACATTAGCTACCCACATAAATGAAGTAATAATTAAAGTAAAAGGCATATTCTGAGGATTTAAATTTGATGTATAAAATTATATTGAATTTTGTACTTTTGATCATTAATACATCTGGCCCTAACAAACTTAAAAAATCAATTTTTGCTGAGAAGTTGCATCATGAGTAGTACAAACAAACCCCTTAATTTCGGTATTCTCAGATTTATTTTTTTTTTGGACTTTCGATCACGTTTCCTTCAATTTTGAACACTGTGCGACGTCCCTTGCAGTGGCCCTGGCCACCACGTTCTACAGAAGTCAATTCTGATGGCATATTCGAGTTTAGCGATCCCAAAAACCCATGAGTAATCTGTTTATATCAATTTAATGCCGAAAACTCTCGAAACTCTAGAAGATGACGTCCATTGAAGGTCAAGGTCAAAATAAAGTTCGCCATTGGATAGCCAGGACAAAATCCATGACTACTAGTACTTTTCTTTGATCCAAATTTCTACATGTTGCCAGAAAACCAGTAACTCAGGGAATTGGAATACCCAGTAAATCTTATAATTTCCCGAGTTTGTGCCTCTATATCTTGAAAATATTCCATACGATCGAGATGTGCCCATGAGAACTTTTCATCACAATGCTTCAAAGAGTATTTTCCCAAAGTATGAACTAAATCCACTGGGACCTAATTTCCATAAGTTTGTGCGGGGTACTTAAGCCATAAACATTTATACTTTAATTGACATTAATGATAGAAGAACTCAAGAGGAACATACTGAGCTTAGAAAAATATTCGTAGGTTTATTTTTGGCCAAGATATCTGAGGCGCAGGATCGGCTCACAACGTAAAGGTTCGCGCGCTAACCTATCCATACCGGTGTCAGAAAGTTGGTCGAGAACACTTCGTCGACGGAAAATTAGTCGACAACATTTGGTCGAAAAACAGTTGGTCGAATGCAAAAATCATCGAATGTACAATTCGCCTACGAACATTTGATCGAATGGTTTTTTCGTCGACAAAGACCAAAAGGGAATAATGTTGACAAATGAAGGATTACTGATTTTTATTTTTTTTTTCAAGATTTTGTTTAAATTTTCTGCTGTAGTTTAAAATGTTGATAAGTATCAATTTAAAAGTACATATAAACTCATATATGCAACCAGCGCCAGGCAGCGGTCAAACCAGTCAGAAACTATCAGCGAATAGTCGACCAGCGCGAGTAGAGGGGATAATACTGATGATTGTATTATGTTCCCGCACTGGCCAACTGTTTGCTGACGATTTCTGACTAGTTTGACTGTTGGTTGGAACAGACCTAATTTTTTTTTTAATTTCTTGGTAAAAAACTCAGTCAAACTGAAATAGCTATTTGTATAACAAGGGAGGAAAGTGTAACTTTTCCTCCCGAGAATGAAGTTTACTGCCCGACGCGTAGCGGAGGGCAGTAATCATTCAAGGGAGGAAAAGGCACTTTACTCCCATGTTATACATATGGGTTTTCCACCTTCCTCAAATAACAAGTAATTTTTTCATTTTTACTTAATTTATTTATGTAACTAACCAACAAAATTTATTAGAACTAAAACAACAAGTAGGTACAATATAACTGTAAACTGTCAAATATAAGTCAAATTATTAATGTAAACATTGTTAAATCAAAATAACAATTTACTGTTTTTTACCATTCTGCAAAATACGGGATGTTTTATAAATAAACGTTAAAATATATAGATACTTCGTAATAGAAAATAGATATTATACAGGGCGTCAATAAGTTATATTTCATGAATGAAATATTAATGAAAAGTATACTTTCGGTAGAGGCAGGTGGAAAAATGTTTGTTTTGTCTGATGAAAATCGGTCCGGATTAACCGGACTTCCGGGTTATCGGAGGCTGACTTATCGGGGTTCCACCATATTGTAAATTTGCGTTCTAATTGCGTTAGGTAGTTATTGCGGTGGTAGTTATTGCGTTAAACATATTCAATATCAGCAATATGTTTTTATAGCACTAACTAATAAAGAGTAATAGCCATCGTGTTGTTTGGTTTGCGATTACTGCGACTATCTATAGTATTATTATTATTGTATTTATATAAAAGGAGGTTGATTACGCTCACTGTTTAAAATTACCGTTATTCACAAATCACAGTCACTGATCTTGACGTGATTTAAAAATCGCAACATCCATTATCATTAGCTTAAACACATATACACGTTATGTTTTTATAAACTTACTCTCAATGTCTGTAAATTTCCTTGGGTAGTCTGTATAACAGAATTAGGTTTACTGCTGACCAATATCACGTTTCCTTTACTTAGCATGGGTTGTAGATTCGCAGCCGTTTGTATGACAGATTGTTGGTTGGGTTGTATGACGCTTTGCACCTGTAAATATTTACAAAATCTTATAAATATTGGTAAATAAAACTATAAGGTTACAAGAATATTTAATATATTATGTACAATGTGAATACTTATTGGCGATCAGCTACAATAGACATAAAACAAATAGTTGAAACCGTCAAGGTCATTTGTGCAGTAAATATTATTCGCTGTGAGCTTCGCTTGTATCGCCAACTAGCGGATTACTAGTGCAACTTCGGCTGGAAATTTAATGATAAAAGTATTGCGCATAATTTACAACGCAAAGAAGTAATTATGATTATTTTTTTTAAGATTTAGCTTAATATTTTGACGTTAGATTAACTGTGAATATTAGTTTCCTTCTTTCCTACTTCCAATACTTTCACAATTATCGTGTAGGTGGCGCTTAGATCAATATATTAATTTTATTATAAAATGTTAAAAAACCAAATTTCCGTATTTAAAACGTAAGTTAGTATATTTAAGGTAAAAATATATGCCACAGGTTTGGCCAACTAATATTTTTTCTACTACTGGCCAACTAATATTATTGTTTTTAATTTCAATGTTTTAAATTAATCATTTTGACATTTATGTCAAATTTCCAACCGAAGTTCACTGATTTGTCACTACTGGCGCTCACGGACTTTCAAGTATCTTCTCTATAGGCGGTCGGTTTATCCCTAAACAACATTTTTTATTCGATTTTATATTTTTAAGTTCAGATATATTTCTTTTTATTTTTCCAAGTAAGCCTCAAATTTTTATCAACAAATGTACTTTTCCTCTCTTGGTAATTTTTCGAAAAATGCTTCCTTTTGAGTTATTTTCATTTTTTATTGAAAAAATCACCTAATTAGCGATATATATTTCTGACATCAATATGACTGAATCAGATAAAATTAAATTATTAGAAGAATTTTTTATGTATGTATACACCGTTCTTAGGCGTCAACGCCCTTCGGTAGGGATCTATGGAGGAGTATCACCAAGCCGGAAGCCCTTATCCCTTCCCGTACCGCTCCTCCATAGGTCGATCAGACGCCAGTTTATTCCAGACCAAGCCGTAGACTCTATTGAGTTTTATACTACGGCGTTGGCCTTTTATAAATTTCATGACCTAGCTGAGGCTCGAACCAGCGACCGCAAATCGCAAATCCACTAAACTTGTCGATCGACTGAGCCCCAGCTAACTGGACCGTTAAGACCGTTTTTATCAAGCAACAAAAACAAAATTTGTTTAATTTATTGTTTTGTATTTTGATAACGATTTCCGAAGTGGAAATCGAAACGTCAAATAAACTTAATTTAACTAAAATTGTAGTTTATTCCCAAAATAGTAAATTTTACTTAGTGATTTTTGGATTTTTTTTTAAATACTACTAAACTACTAAATGAATTGCAATTCTACAAAAAGCTTTATAATCTTTAAACCTTAAAGTACACATAAGATTATTTTGACAAGGATAAATCATGAAGCATGAAGGTGTTAACTAATTTTTTTTTCGAAAATGCCAATAGTGGTATGCATGAAAGTGTTAACTCATTTTCTTGCGTTAGTAAAAACTTTGGTGCATAGATGTCGCTAGAGACCCTAAAATCCAATGTTTAAAACACGTCAAGTTTTGTCTAAAAAGCAAGAAAGTGTTAACCCTTGATACTCAAAATTGCTAAAAAATACTTGACACCTTCATGCACTAATAACTTCAATTGTGGTAATAGTCCGGGAGTGGCGTCAAATTTGACCAGAGCATTTTGACATGACTGTCTTTTTATATTAGTCGGAGAGATAGAAGCGGATTTTGTGCGTGATAAGTAATATGGAAAAACTATGCGGGGATATGTTGAATTAGTTGTGTACATGACTTTCACCAACGACCGGAAACCAGAGTTGGGGCCGAGGGTAGTTATAAGGGGTCAAAGTCGCGGATTTTATTATTTTTTTATGACGCTCATGATCGAGATAGTGCACCAAAATTTGGGAATAAGTAGGTCATGACGTAACTAAGTAAAATCTCTAGGGGCGGAACGCTACGGGCCGACAAAGGGGTGGGGGTGGGGGTGAATATAAAAAATATAAAGGGTTTTTTGCGACGTTCGTGATTGGGATAGTGGACCAAAATTTGGGAATAAGTAGACCATGACATTACTAAGTAAAATCCCCAGAGCCGGAAACCAGAGTTGGGGATGAGGGTAGTTATAAGGGGTCAAATTCGACGTTTTTATTATTTTTTTTTTGTGACGCTCATGATCAAGAGAGTGCACCAAAATTTGGGAATAAGTAGGTCATGACGTAACGAAGTAAAATCTCCAGGGGTAGCACGCTGCGTGGCCGACAAAGGGGTGGGGCAGGGGGTGAATACAAAAAATATAAGGGGTTTTTTTGCGACGTTCGTGATTGGGAGAGTGCACCAAAATTTGGGAATAAGTAGACCATGACATAGCTAAGTAAAATCCTCAGAGCCGGAAACCAGAGTTGGGCATGAGGGTAATTATAAGGGGTCAAAATCGCCGTTTTTATTATTTTTTTTTGTGACGCTCATGATCGAGATAGTCCACCAAAATTTGGGAATAAGTAGGTCATCAGGTAACTAAGTACAATCTCCAGGGGTGGAACGCTGCGTGGCCGATAAAGGGTTGGGGGTAGATGTGAATATAAAAAATATAAGGGGTTTTCTGCGACGTGCTAGATTGAGATAGTGCACCAAAATTTGGGAATAACTAGACCATGACTTAGCTAAGTATCTCGATCGCGGACTGCAAAAAAACCCCATATATTTTTATACTCACCCCTGCCTACCACCCCTTTGTACCCCAAGCAGCGTTTCGCCCCTGAAGATTTTACTTAGTTACGTCATAACCTACTTACTCCCAAATTTTGGTGCACTATCTCCATCATGAGCGCCACAAAAAAAATAATAAAAACCGCGACATTTACCCCTTATAACTACCCTCGTCAGCCACTCTGGTTTCCGCCTCTGGGGATTTTACTTAGTTATGTCATGGTCTACTTATTCCCAAATTTTGGTGCACTATCTCAATCACGAACGTCGCAAAAAAACCCCTTACATTTTTTTGTATTCACCCTTGCCCCACCCCTTTGTCGGCCACGCAGCGTTCCACTTCTGGAGATTTTACTTAGTTACGTCATGACCTACTTATTCCCAAATTTTAGCGCGCCATCTCGATCATGAGCGTCACAAAAAAAATAATAAAAAACGGAACTCTGACCCCTTATATCTACCTTCCTTCGCCACTCTGGTTTCCGGCTCTGGGTATTTTAATTATTTATGTCATGGTCTATACCCAAATTTTGGTGCACTATCTCAATCACGAACGTCGCAAAAAACCCCTTATATTTTTTATATTCACCCCTACCCCCACCCCTTTGTCGGCCACGCAGCGTCGAGCCCCTAGAGATTTTACTTAGGTACGTCATGACCTACTTATTCCCAAATTTTGGTGAACTATCTCGATCATGAGCGTCATAAAAAAAATAATAAAATCCGCGACTTTGACCCCTTATAACTACCCTCGGCCCCAACTCTGGTTTCCGGCCGTTGGTGAAAGTCATGTACACAACTAATTCAACATATCCCCGTATAGTTTTTCCATATTACTTATCACGCACAAAATCCGCTCCCAGCTCTTAGACTATATAGTCAGTTGTTCTAAAGCTTATTAACAACGGTTCCAAAGACCATATTGGATGTGAGGCATGGAGATAAATATTTGACATATAAGTTCTAGGATTTTTTCCATCTACTTTCATATTATTTTTTCTTGCCTAAAAGTCACAGTTCGCGACAGCTGACACATTTTCGTTATGAAACAAGTACTAAGCACCAAAATAAATTCATAGAATCTGTGAAAAAATCCCCGTAAAAATTTGACATTACCTCCCAGACTACAACGCGATGGAAGAGATTTCCACAATGTTGAAATGGGGGAACTACGGAATAAATATGATGATATAATCTTCCTTTAATCTTATAGAAAGCAGAGAAGATCTGAAAACAATGGAAACAAGAGCTAGAACAAAAATAAAAAAAGAGAGAAGTCTAAAGATAAGTAGGGAAAAACAAAGTAATAAGCACTGATAAACAACAATTCCAATCGGGAAAGAAAATAAAAATATCGAAGTAGATAGGAGAGTGAGACTATGTGGCCAACCTTTCGTAAAATGAAATACATTCTAATAAATAAGATTATTAGATCAATGTGTACTGCTATTGATAAAATACGGAACGCAAATTTGTGCCCTAACAAAACAAATAGTAAACAAAATAGAAGTTTATTAAAAATAAAAAAAAATGGTAGCAGTTTCTCTGTTAGAAATTAACAATTCAGAGAGAGAGAACGAAAATGATGTAGCAAAAGAATAAAAAAGTTGACATGGGACTACGATGGACACATTGCAAGAATAAAAGACGAGCTATTTAATGGAGAAATCATAAAATGGACCAAAGAAAGAAGACACATAACGAGCTGGCATGATATTAAAAAGATAGCAGGGCTGAAAACTTGGCTGAAAACAGCAAACAATAGTAAGGAATGGAAACAGTTGTTAAGGGAAGCCTATGTTCAATTTTTGATGCAAAAAGATGATTTCTTCTTTTAATATTATTAATCAAGTCTTACAAAATTCTACCGAGTGCGACTGGGTTTCATTTCTCAAAATAAGATTAGCTTGTTTGATTTTTCTGTTTTTACAATCTGTTTTTAATTTATATTAAAAAAGTTTGTGCGCATAAACATATATTTGTCTGAAGAATGGTGGTCCAAGGTTTATCACGCTTAAACGTTTGAATATAACTTCTGAAAGTTTCGATGTTCCACAATATACAGGCGCTTTTTATATCTTAAAAGAATCTGTTTTATAGCAAAACATTAAATTGGCATGAAGTAGAACAATTTTATATAAATAGATTTCCAATTCATCCCAAAAATTAAAGGACTTATGAGTCCTTTTTATTATAAAATACAGTACCTTATTAAATATTACAATTAAGCATTTATGTATTGTATGTACCTTTTATCAAAAATACTTAACTTCAATATACTCCCAAATAATACAAATAAACATATACAATATTCATTTTTACATATTTTAGAATAAAAAGTAGGTATACCCATTTTTTTAAATCTTTCAACATAGCAATTTTATCTGGTCATTAACTAATTCAGTGATGATAGTTATAAATTTAAAACACACTGACAACGAATTTTAATGTTTCTTGATAACATATATAGTTTTTTTGCTCTCTTGTTAAATTATGAAGTTGGTTTTTACCAACTTTTCATACTCAGGACCTGAACATTGAACAAGTTTATTCTTTCTGTACTTCAAGAACACTGTTTAACTTAAAAGCAAAAAAAGAGTTAAATTAATTATATTTTTCTAACCCTTACGCCCAAGGACATCATAATTGTTAGAGTCTTATTAACACGTGAAATATGAATCAAATGAAACAAAATTTTATATTAACTTGTTCACACCTATACGATACGATTATGTTTGATATCTATTACTGGTTCCACCACACATGGTTCATTTAGTTACCGTATTTACATTCCCATTCGAGGTTGCCATACCAGCTTTATTATTTTCTGAGTTCTTGCGAAATGTAATGTCGAATAAAGGTTGGTTTCACCTAAAATAATTGGAGTATAATGTCATAGAAAACGTATTGTTTTATACAGTGAGCACGTAAAGGTTGGAATAAACTCATTTTTTTCATGAACGGGCGATTTTGGAAATAAATCCCGAAACAGGTTGATTTTTATTTTTAAATTATGATTTTTTGGCTAGTATGATATATTATATATCATCCTAGTGACGTCATCCATCTGGGCGTGATGACGTAATCCATGATTTTTTTAATGAGAATAGGGGTCGTGTGCTAGCTCATTTGAAAGGTTATTCAATTCTCTTTCCGTAATCTAAATTATAATTATTTATACAGGGTGTCTAAAAAATTATTTTTGAAATAAATTAATTGACACAAAAAGAAAAATGTATGTAATTTATTTTATTCAAAATACATTTTACTATTCTCAGAAAACAGAAAAAAAATATTTCACAAATAAACATTGCTTTTCGCTTAAATTAAATGTTCAACCTGCCAAGAGGCAGGTGGGTGGCACCTTTAACATTGAATTTAAGCGTAACACAATATTGATTTGTCAAATAAACTTTTTTTTCCGGATTTCTGACAGCAATAAAATATATTTTGAATTAAATAAATTACATACATCTTAATATTAACTGTTAATATTTATATTACTGAATAGAGAATTGAATAACTTTTCAAATGAACTATCACACGACCCCTATTCTCATTTAAAAAAATCATCGATTAAGTCATCACGCCCAGATGGATGACGTCACTAGTATGATATCTATGCCAAAAAATCATAAATTAAAAATAAAATTAGACGTGTTTCGGAATTTATTTCCGAGATCGCCCATTCGCGAAAAAATGAATTTAATCCAACCTTTGCGTGCTCACGTATGAGCACGCAATGTATGATTAGCTCAAAAATATTCCCAAATTATTTGAGGTTTTTTAAATGCGCATACTTTGAGACGCTGTCACAAATGTACCGACTGGGAGCCAATACATACAGAAAAAAGAGGTCACTAATGTAATGTCGGATTTATACTCAGCCATTGCCATTGCTGCTGCCGGAAATACGATATCGACGCGAGTGAGATGTTCACATCAGTTCCTCGCCAATGTCCTCACAACTCATTTACCGAACGACTCTCAAGAATGGAATGTAACGACAGCATCGTCTTGATTACTTACTCGCGGCAAGTGAGAGAGAGTAGTTGAATGTGAATACTCACTCGCACTGCCCGTCCTTTGACTTCCTTCCCGAAAACCACGGGAGCGCCGTGCAATGGCGTTTGAAAAAGCGTTTGAAAGAGTACGCCACGATAGGCTAAGAGACATTCTTGAAAGAAAAGACAGATAATAAAGATCTGCGAATAATTCTCAACTTATATTGGAATCAGAAAGCTAACATCAAAATAGAAAATGAGATATCAAAAGCAATAGAAATACGTAGAGGAGTACGACAGGGATGCATTTTGTCACCACTGCTATTTAATGTATATAGTGATAGCATCTGCCAGGAAGCCCTTTTGCAAGCAAATGAAGGAATCGTAATCAATGGAGAGGTTGTAAATAATATTCGATAGGCGGACGACACTGTACTAGTTGCAAGAACAGTAGAAGAATTACAATTACTTACAAACATAAATATTGCTTGCAACAATTATGGCATAAACATTAATATCAAAAAAACCAAGTATTTGGTCTTCAGTAAAATCATGACACAACCAGCACATATTAGTATAAACGGCATTCAAATTGAAAAAGTATCAAGTTACAAATACTTGGGAACTTTAATAAACGAAACTGGAGACCAAAACAATGAACTAAAAAGACGTATAGAAATTGCCAGGGCCACCTTCATAAAGATGAGAAAATTCTTCTGCAACAGAGATATAAGCATCCCTCTACGATTAAGAATGCTAAGAGGCTACGTATTTAACACGCTATTATACGGTGTAGAGGCCTGGACTCTCAAACAGAACAACATAAAAAATATTGAAAGTTTCGAGATGTGGTGCTACCGTCGAATGCTGAAGATAAGTTGGGTTGAAAGAATCACAAACCGAAGTAATACGAAGGATAGGAAGGGACCCAGAAATTTTGTTAACGATAAAAACTCGAGTATTTGGGTCACCTTATGAGAGGTCATAAATACGCATTACTTCAAAATATAATGCAAGGAAAAATAGAAGGAAAACGGAATCCAGGCCGTAGAAGAATGTCATGCTTGCGGAATTTGAGAGAGTGGTTTGGCTGCACCACTAATGAACTTTTTAGGTCAGCTGTAAACAAGGTCAGGGTAGCCTTGATGATTTTCAATCTCCAATAGGAGTGGCACAAGAAGAAGAAGAAGTGTAATGGCAGTAGCATGAGCAGCGGCAGCGCGAGTGAGCTATTTACACATTCACGCTGCCCACTTCCCTGTCCAACAGGACTGAGTGTAAATGCGGTATAATATATTTGCTTTCAATGTAGGGTTCAACAGAGTACTGAATTTGTAACAGCTTGCAAGCAATCTACATCAGGTTTGGATTTTGAGGTGGAAAACGATAACAACGATGAATTGTTTGCCCATGCAAATGACGTTTTAAAAGGAGATGAATAGTCGGAGAGCAGTAATATTGACGATGAAGCGCCTAGGCCTAGCACCGAAAAAAGTCTACTCCAGTCCCAACATGAGTAAAGCAGCCATTTGAATGTAAAGAAATTCCTCCTTTGTGCGAAAACCGTGAACCTGAAAAATTATTTGAAAAATAAACAGAATTGAAAATGGAAGGAACATGAATCATAATGATAAACAGAGTTAAGGGATGTTTTCCAAAAAGATGTCAACATGAAAAAAAAAGGTCGCTAAAGATCACGTTAAAAATTACAAAAAAATGTGTTTGACGACGTTTGATAACAAATCGATTATCATGGTGTTTATGCCTTTTGGAACTGTCAGTAAAAACCGTTCAGAAGTTAATGATGAAGGTAAAACTGTTAAAAATTAGAATAAAATAAATATATGATATATCAGCTGTGCTACTTATTAGATATGGCAGAATTTGATATGATACATATCAAATCGAAAATCTCTGACTATGAGTATATACAGGGTGTCCAGAAACTCTACCGACAAACGAAGACAGGAGATTCTTAAGATAATTTAACCCAATTCACTTAGTCCGAAAATGCTTCCTAAGGGAACTAGAGCTCTTTGAAGATGGCGTCTTGTAATTAGTTTTTCTTAAATACCGCCAGAACGCTTCTATTTAGAAAAACAAAAATTGGTACGCGTATTTATCTTCAAGATATAAATCTAATCCACCCATTTCAAATTTCTTGTACCGATCATAGGCGTCCGTTTTGGGTAGGGCAACGGTTATTTTATCGCATAACTTTTTTATCTTTAACTTTTATGCATTTCTGACACTGGATTATTAAATTGTGAAGTATTCTAGTACCAAAAGGTACTCTTGTTTTAAATCGGTAGGACACACCGTTTTCTAGAAAAATCGATTTGAAAATTTTTCGCTTTTTGAATAAAAAAAAAATTCAAAAAAAAACTGTTTAGAAAGACGAAAACTGGTACATTTATTTATATTCCAGAGATAAATCGATTTCATTAATTGCGAATTTGTAGTACTGGTCATAGGCGTCCCTTTTGGGTAGGTCAACAGTTATTTTATAGCATAACTTTTTTGTCTTGAATTTTGAGCATTTTTGACACTAGATTATTAAATTATGAGGTATTCGAGTACTAAAAGTTACTCTTACTTTATGTTGGTAAAATACTTCGATTTTTGTTGAAAAGTTGTTTCAATTTTTTTTCAAATTCCAAAAACGAAAAACTTTCAAATCGATTTTTCTAGAAAACGGTGTGTCCTACCGACTTAAAGCAAGAGTACCTTTTAGTACTAGAATACCTCACAATTTAATAATCCGGTGTCAAAAATGCATAAAAGTTAAGGACAAAAAGGTTATGCGATAAAATACCCGTTGCTCTACCCAAAACGGACGCCTATGACCGGTACTAGAAATTTGCAATGGATGGAATCGATTCATCTCTGAAAAGTAAATAAGCACACCAATTTTCGTTTTTCTAAATAGAAGCGTTCTGGAGGTATTTAAGAAAAACTAATTTCATGACGCCATCTTCAAAGAGCTCTAGCTCCCTTAAGAAGCATTTTCGGACTAGGTGAATTGGGTTAAATTGTCTTAAAATTATCTGAAGAATCTCTTGTCTTCGTTTGTCGGTAGAGTTTCTGGACACCCTGTATATTAAAGTGATATGTCACACATATTATCACGTTTTGCCACTTCAGACATTCGTAAACAAAGCTTAAGAAAACAACTGATATGTCACATAATATAATGTTTTGTTAATAGTGTGGTGTTTTTCGTTTTTGGGTTGGCAAAACATGATAGGTCATACTATTCTGAAGAAAATCAGGATAGATTGACATATCAACTATTGCCATATCTCCACAGAATGAAGACACTATATTCGTGAATCTTCTATAAATTTCTTGTCTAAGAATAAACGTTTTCAATATATTTTGTAACAGAAGATTTATAAGGGGGATTGTTTTACTTTACCATCATTTCTAAGAGGCCATTATATAGGATAATGAAGGTACTATATTTGTAACATTCTACAAATATCTTACCTAAGAATAAACGTTTTCAATATATCTTCATTTGTTTTAACATTTGGGATATTATCATTTTGACTCCCATATAACAAAATTGTAAGCATCCCTGAAATCTTGTCTAACGTAAATTTTTGCTTCTAAGAAAACTCAAGATTTCTAATAAGATATTAATAAGTACTAAGGTAACATTTTATATGCCAATTAAAAAAATATAGGCTCGAGAACCTACTATATTATTATTCATAAGAGATTACAAACTTGAAATATTTTTCAATCTAGTGATATAGCAACAAAATACGATAAGTCTACTATAATTCTAGACCCCTCTACCATTAGCATGCTTTAATAAATATGGACACCAATAGAATAGAAACGATCAATTATTTTAATATATTAAATATTGCGATTGTCCTTATTAAATGATGTCAAACTATTTTCCATTACTATTTCCTTAATTTTTTTAGAACTTATATATTATGTAAATGCATTGTTTATAATTAACTGAAAATTTAACTTTCAAAAGCTTGCTAATTCTGTTTGTCTGTAAAAAATTACGCAGTATAATAAATCAATAACATATCAAAACATGTATTGTATTTTAAAAAAATAAAATATGATTAGGCTTTTGTTTAAATTTTTCGGTAATTTCTTATTAGCCCAGTATTCGTACAATTTGTAATGGAGAATATTACTTTAAAACAACTCTCAGCAGTGGTACCAAATTTGTTTGTCAGTAAAGACAAATACTAAACGGAAAATATAGGCCTTTTAATGAGGGAAGCAATTCCAACGATTGATAAAATTAATATAAGTGTTGAGAAAGAGACGGACTATCCGAAACTCTCTAAAATGGCATTATGGAACCAATTGACAGATCCCTACTGGGTAACTAAGGGGCTAAACAGGGAGATGGGCTGATCCCGACTCTTGTTTAGTATATGTATGGAATATGTTATAAGAAAAATGTCTGTAAACCCAAAAAAATATTATTTAATAAGTCAAAGCAAATTGTGATGTACGCAGACGATGTAAGGGGACGAACCACAAGAGATATTATAGAACTTTATGTGGAGCTTGAACAAAATGAGACAGAAATAAGGCTAGTCGTCAACGTAGATACAACTAAAGCCCTAATACAAGCAACAAAATCAAGATGGGAAAAGCACCAGGACATGACGATATAACTGCAGAAAATACATGAATGAAGAAAGACAACTAGAATTACTAAACATCATGAACCAAGCCAAGAGAGAAAAGGAAGTACCACTAGACTGGCAGATAGGCATTATAACACGATTGTATAAAAAAGGAGACAGCAAAGAATGCTCAAACTATAGAGGAACAACACCTGGAAGCACAGTAGGAAAACTTTATGCTAGTATACTAGAAAACAGGCTACGAGAAAAACTAGAAAACACCTTTTGAGGAGAGCCAGAGTGGTTTCAGAAAAGAAAGAGGGACGGACGATCTGATTTTCATAATGAGACAAATAGCAGAAAAAGCTCTTAAAACAGAAAAAGAAATACATGCATGTTTCATAGATATGGAAAAAGCTTTCGACAGAATTAAAAGAGAAGATATTTGGAAAATACTAGAGAAGAGAAAAATTGAACAAGATCTAATAAGATGCATCCAGAGTTTATACGAAAAAACAAAAAGTTATGTAACGACAAGAAATGAAAAATCAAAAATTTTCGACAGCAACATTGGATTAAAACAGGGTTGTGTCCTGAGCCCACTACTCTTTAACCTAGTACTAGATGACGTAATAAAAGAATGGAAACACAAATGGAGAAAATATAATGTAGGATATTGGAAGTCGAGAATGATACAAATAACAGAACTAGGCTACGCAGACGACCTGGTGATCATTGGGGAGTCCGAAAAACAATTACAAGAAAATATAAACATACTGTATGAAGAGCTAAAAATCAGAAACATGAAAATAAACAGAGAAAAATCAAAAACAATGATAACTGAAAGAAAAAAAGGAAAACATAATATAGAAGTAGACGGCAAGCAACTTGAACAGGTAGACAGATATAAATATTTGGGGGTAATCATAAGCCAGAATGGAAAATTAGAAGATGAAATAAATGAAAGAATTGCAAAGACCGGTAAGCTGTGCAATATTATTAAGAGTAACTTTTTAAAAAAGAAAGAAATACCTAAGAATATAAAAACGGAAATAGTAAAAAAGATTGTGAAACCCACTCTAACCTAAGCCTGTGAATCTTGGGCATTAACAAAAAGGCATAAGAATAGACTAATAAGCACATAAATGAGATTTTTGAGAACAATAGAGGGAAAAACAAGGAAAGATAAAATTAGAAATCAAACCTTTAGAGAAAATCTGAAAATATACCCAGTTACAACAACAATCGAACAAGGACAACTTAGATGGCTCGGACATGTACCGAGAAGAGGAGAAGAAAAAATAGTAAGACAGATATATATGAAGCGAGAGATATGGGAAGAAAGAAGAGAGGAAGACCAAGAAAGACGTGGACAGAAGAAGTGAGCGAAGCGACCGACAAAAGAGGAATAAAATGAGAGGAAACAAAAGCATTGGCCATGGATAGAAGGAAATGTGGAAGAAAACGACGGAATACCTAACTCCGTAATAACTCACACCGAAAGGTAGATGAGTTATGGATTAATAAGTAAGTATAAGCAAGGAAACAACGAATCTTTCAAAATTTAACAATAGAAGACGCAAATATTGAATTAGTAAAACAGCTCACATCCAAAGACACCCATAGGAAAATAAACTTTAAAATATATAATACCATCATTTATGACCAATAGCAACATACGGCGGCATAGAAACATGGATTATGACAGACAAGACAATAAACCTTATTAATACTTTTGAACGAAAGATACTAGGTCACGTCTGTGATAATGGTATGTAGAGGAGAGCAGCCAAGGAAAGGGATACTCGGAGGTGGATGCTGGGTAGGCCAGAGCCCAACTTGGACTGCAGCGCTATAGGAGAGGAGGCATTGTGGAAACATTTGAAAGAAGTTGGTTTCAAATATTATTTATGAAAGACACAATAAAAAAATCTCACTTGGACAAGCAGAAACTAATTCGAGTTAAATATTACAGTCCTTTGAACTACGGACCTATGGAAGAATAATGAAAATAAGCTGGGTGGATCGAGTCACGAATGTCAAGGGGTTAAGAAAGATGGGAAAGAACAAGAAGGTTTGGAACGCCGTTGAGATCAGAAAGCTACAATATCTAGGATGTATCATGAGATGCGAACTTTATCTTTTATAACCTTTTTCAAATAATGCAAGGAAAAATACAAGGAAGAAATCGAAGGAGATATATTTCCTGATTAAAAAGCTTAAGAGTTTAGATGTAAATTCTTTGACTTGTTCAGGATGTCTCGAAGTTGCGGATTACCAACCTTTAAGAGTTGATGGCACTTAAAAAAGAATTGTAGACGATATAGTAAATGTGTGCCTTAAAGTTTTCTACCTTCTCAACGCCTTCTCATAGGGGCCAATAGTATAAGTGACAACAAGTAGTAAGATCTCTTACCGTACTACTCATCCATCTGCCTACCTGAGCCAGTCGCGTATTCTAAGTTATGTCTTTCGGATCCGTGTCGAAATTTGAACCATGAACCCTCTAGACTATTCACGATCTAAAACACGCTTATTGGATCGATACTAGTAAATGGACATATTTATTTTATTTATTCCGTTTATTCGCAAATGTATACCACTGTGTATTAAGAATGTGTTCTTTTATTCATAATCAGCCTATATGCAGACGACACTGCTACAGCGGAGAAACATAGAAACCTGGATGTAGCCGGGAGAAATATACAGACGACAAGGGATACAACAGAAGACTGGCGTACCCAATGGAAAAGAAATAAATAGGCCTAGAAGTATTTCATGTGGGAGTCTTTGTATCCAGGACTAGAGCGCATCAGCGTGCTATTGGGGGGTGGAGAATGGTCTGGAACATTGGAGCGAGGTAGAGTGTTTCCTGGTCCTGATCTACTCAGATCAATCGCCTTCGCTCCAATGAATTGTACTACCTACACGTCATTTTCTAAGGGGTGTATATGTCTCACAAGTTGAGTTGGATTCTATTGCTAGCTTGCTGGCTTGAAATATTCCTTTCAGTATACCTATAATAGTGTGAAACATAGTGGAGAAACAAATTAGATGTAATATACAGGGTGATTCGTTAAGAATAATCTCTGAGTTGTAGATTCAGATCCAAACAACTTAAATAAAATGTGGCTCCTTACTGAGTTACAGGGTGTTTTATTTAAAAATTTAAAAACTATTTGTACTCAGTACTTTGAAACTATTTGACGTATCCTTATCATACTTGGCAGAAAGTGTAGGTACTGTACATCTTACTAAATTATTTTAAATAAACGTTTTTGGCTACTACCAGAGGCGTACGACATGGAAAGTGAATGGTTGACCCTTCCCACATTCTACGCCCGTGGCGAAATTAATATTTTAGCCCAATTTTTCGATTCTCCAATATTTTCTATGTAAATAATATACTCTTGATTCGTGATAATAAAAATCATTAGTTTTTGAGATATTTGAAGTTAAAAATAAAGGGGCACAATACATTAATCAAAATAGCTGTGTCGTTTCATTTTCAACTTCAAATATCTCGAAAACTAGTGACTTTATGGTTACGAATGAAGAGTATATCGTGGCGCAGAATTTGGGAACGGTCAACCATTCACTATCTCCTATCGTACGCCTCTGGTAGTAGCCAGAAAAATTTGTTTCTCATAATTTAGTAGAGTATACAGTACCTACACTTTCTGCCAATTATGACCAGGGTATGTCAAATAGTTTTAAAGTAGGTACTCGATAAAAATAGTTATTAAATTTTTAAATATAACACCCTGTAACTCAGTAACGAGCCACATTTTATCGAAGTGATTTGGGTTAAATCTTAATATTTTGAAGTCTAGAATCTGCAACTCAAAGATTGGACATTCTTAATAAATCACCCTGTATAGTACAGAAGTTTTACTTTACAGTTTTTAATACATCTTAGTTTTTTTATACTGGATATTTATTACTCTGCATAATTTTTTACAGATTTGCCTGGTTTTGCAGTGCATTTTATAAATTACAATATAAAAATCAAATAAGTAATTCAGATAGGAAAACATTTTCATTAACTACGAAGTTACGATAAAAGCAAATTTTGAAAATAACTGGTATAATTGTTGGTAGTATACAATGCACATACTAAGTATTGTTATGATATCGTATGGTTTTTTTTCTTCCATATTTTAGAACGCCTGAAAGGGCTGATATAAATATTCGATCTAGTAAATTCTATGGATGTCAATAAAATGAAAAAGCAATAAAAGGCACTGGAGGGGTAAACAAACCCCTACCTGTGCTTGCGTATGGGAAGGGAGGGTCAGCTGTACAATGTTAGTTGCTGTCACCAGATGGGGCTGGGAATTAGTGACGCCTACCGATGAGGGAACTCCTGATTGTGGGTCGAGAGATAGAGGATCCACTTTACACTTCACGTCCTCCACGATCCCGTCCATGGCCTGACTTTAAAATACCTGTCAATACAATAATATGAATTAGTTGATTGTTTTTAAAAATATTAACAATAAAATTGTAATGTTAATAATGGCATTTCATAACTAAAGGAAGAAGGAAATTATAGTTTATTGAGACTTATATTATAACCCATATGAACTTCCCATTTCTCCTCCCAACCTCAATTATTTAACATTATGAATTTGTCTTAAAATCCTGTTTATAAAAAATACAACATTTCTTGTATTTGATTCAATGTTGCTTCAATTTGGTGTTGTATATTTTGTGGATATCCGCTGGAAGCGTTAACTATGATTATAGGTCACGTGGTACACTCTGACGTTGCGTGGGACAATCTTATGCGTATGCTTTAGGTATTTTTAATAAAAAATTTTATACCTTTTACACAGGATTTTTTCCAATTTTTGATTTATATAATTTACAAAAATAGAGATTATTTAAAATTGTGTAACGTTACAAACGTCACATCTTTGCTATTTTATTTTTAAATAACTATTTTATTCTATTTTCTTTAATATTTCATTAGTAATAATCTTCTTCTATTTGTTTTACCTGTTTTCTTCGTTAAAAACTCGTTGACGTCCTCTTTTGTTATCCTCTATCTACTGTATCTCTTTTCATCTAAAATATAAGTCATCATACTGAACGTACTTCATATATCCTTACTCTCTAGATATCTGTCTTTCATTACGGAACATGCTATCCTACCTTTCTACAGTTCACGGTGTAATGTCAATGACTGACAATTCTCAAAATGGTGGTGGAAAATTAATTTTGCTACAAAAGCCAATAGGGCTTTTCATCGATTGTCATTTGTTTCGAGCTACTGTCATGTGTCACATAATATTAATATATCTACGTCAATTGATTTGTATCATTGGTATATGCCAATAGGGCTTTTCATCGATTGTCATTTGTTTCGAGCTTCTGTCATGTGTCACATAATATTAATATATCTACGTCATACGTCTTTGGTTTGTATTATTGTATTATACCAATAACGTATGACGTAGATATATTAATATTATGTGACACATGACAGAAGCTCGAAACAAATGACTGTGAATGAAAAGCCCTATAACGTATGACGTAGATATATTAATATTATGTGGCACATGACAGAAGCTCGAAACAAATGACTGTGAATGAAAAGCCCTATTACAAGCTGAAATAGCTGCAATCGGAAAAATGAAAGAATACCCATAAACGATCACATCAATCACTTATTTTGTATTTGCTGTGTTTTTCTATAAATAACAAACGTTTGTTATAGAAAAAGATAGCAAATACAAAATAAGTGATTGATGTGATCGTTCATGGGTATTCTTTCATTTTTCCGATTGTATTTATTTACAAATCAAATCTTCTCTTAGGGTAAGTTTTTATTCTAGGCCTGTATTCATTTTTTATAGTCATTTTTTCCTATACCTAACCTCCTATTTTCTAAAAGTATGTGGTTAATCAAATTATTTAACTAATATTCAATCGTAATTCCATTTAATATACCCTTGCCATCTGCTAGTTTTTGAATACTGTTTGGCAAAGGTACATTTTGGTTTTTAACTTCTTGATTGTCACTTATAGGCATTATATCTTCTAGTTCTTGGAAAGAAATCAAACCTTTCCCTCTTCCAGAATGATGGGTCTTCATCACCGGTGATGTCACTTATAAGGCCAAGATAACAGGATGCATCCAGACTGCAATAACCACCAACTGTAGCAACACTCAACATCTTTCGCTGCATTGACCTGAGGCCGTCCATCTAGCCCAGGTCGAGAGAAGTCTACAGCTGTACCATTCGACATCAAGAAGTTACCATCGAACCAGATACCACAAGCCATGCATAAATATAATCCAAGAATTGTTAGTTTTTGGCAAGAATTTGAATATATTTGTTAATGCATTTAATAAGTCATATTTTTATTATATCTTTATTGAACAATAAACATGATTAGTTAAAATATTGTTTTGTTTGCTTCCATTCAAATTTTTATAGTTCATATCTAAGATTAGGACAAGACGAACACACACCTTGGGAGACTGAGCTAGACCAGGGTGAACGATAACTATCACGGATGATTGAAGTATTATTTTCGAATGGTATTTCAATTAGCTGGGGTATTTTAGCGTTCTTTCGTTTCAATGTTACTATTAATTTTGTGCCAATGTATCAATACATTAATCGAAAGCTATACATTACATACTCTATATGGTAGAAAGTGTCTGATGTAATACATATCATCAGCCATTTCGAGTCCACTGCTGGACATACGCCTCCCGTAAATAATTCCTTTGCATCCTATCTTGAAGATAGTGCGGAAACTCTGTCTGTTGACCAAAAATGGGGAAAAATTCAACATGCCTTAGTGTCAGTTGGAAAAGAAACCCTCAAACCCCTTGGAGACACAACAAAACCTTGGATGACAATAGAAATTCTTGAACTTATGGAAGAACGAAGAAAACATAAAACAAAAGACCCGAATAAATACAAAAAAATTCAGAGAAACACCAGAAAGAAAATTCGAGAGGCAAAAGAGAGGTGGCTCTCCGACAGATGCAGAGAAATAGAAGACCTGGAAAAAAAGTATGACAGCTTTAATTTACATAAAAAAATCAAAGAAATGACAGGTTCTAGAAAAAGCACAAGAACGAATACCCTTAAAAATGATAAAGGGGATATTATTACTGACTTGAAGGAGAGATTGTGTCACTGGACCAATTACATCCAACAACTATTTAATGATGAAAGAGGAGAACTGTCATTAGAAATCACAGAGGATACCGGACCACCAATATTGAGAGAAGAAGTCATATATTCCATTAAAAACACGAAAGAGGGTAAAGCTACTGGACTAGATGATGTGCCCATCGAATTATTAAAACTTATGGATGAAGATGGTATTGATGTAATGGTTGAACTCTTTAATCTAATATATCAGACTGCCACAATCCCCAGACAATGGCTGCAATCGACCTTTGTAGCAATTCCCAAAAAGCCAAGTGCAACAACCTGCTCGGATCATAGAACAATATCTTTAATGAGTCACACACTTAAAACATTTTTGAAAATAATAAACAGCAGAATTGTTAAAACTCTCGAATATGAAATCAGTGACATACAATTTGGCTTTAGAAATGGTATGAGCACACGAGATGCTTTGTTCGGCTTGAATGTGCTGGCCCAGAGATGCATGGACATGAATCAGGATATGTACTTATGTTTTGTAGACTTTGAAAAGGCATTTGATAAAGTTCAACAAAAAAAGCTTGTAGATATATTAAAAAACAAAAATATTGACAGTCGTGATATGAAAATTATATCTAATATATATTGGAATCAAACTGCCCAGGTAAGAGTTGACAACCAGTACACCCAAGATATCAAAATACAAAGAGGAGTCCGTCAGGGTTGCGTGCTGTCTCCACTACTTTTCAATGTCTACAGTGAAGCGGTATTTCAAGAAGCGCTCTCAGATTCAATAGAAGGTATATCTATTAATGGAGAAGTTTTGAACAACTTACGTTTTGCAGACGATACAGTAATAATAACGGATAACAACAATGATTTACAGAACGTAATGCAACGCCTTAATGAACGCTGTCATGAGTACGGACTGAAGATGAATTTAAAGAAAACTAAATGCATGATCATAGCTAAATCAGCACACGCAAATATCCAATTAACTATTGAAGATACTGTAATTGAGTGTGGATAACTACAAATACTTAGGAACGTGGATAACATCAAATGTAGACCAAACCAAAGAAATTAAGACACGTATTGAAATAGCACGTGGATCATTCATTAAACTTAAAAAGTTTCTTTGTTGTCGGGATATAAGGTTAGAACTACGCCTAAGGATGCTTCGATGTTACGTGTCCTCTACTCTTCTTTATGGCTTGGAAGCGTGGACATTGAAACAAGTCCATTTGAATAAGTTGGCCGCCTTTGAATTTTGGTGTTACAGAAGAATCCTACGAATATCATGGATTCAAAGAATGTCGAACGTGGAAGTAACTAGAAGAATAGGAAATCAACCGGAAATAATACTAACTATCAAAAGACGAAAACTTAAGTACCTACTTGGGACATGTGATGAGAGGGCAAAAATACACTTTATTACAACTTATTATGCAAGGCAAAATCCGAGGAAAGCGAAATGTGGGAAGACGAAGAACATCCTGGCTAAGAACTGGGAATGGTTCGAATGCAGTTGTGCAGAGCTATTTAGAACGGCGGTCAACAGGGTCCGCATTGCCATGATTATTTCCAACTTTCGATAGAAGATGAAACTTAAAGAAGAAGAATCCTATCTTGAGCACCCTGAATCCAGTTGTGGTGGATGCGCTTGATGTCGTCCGACCATCTTGTCAGAGTACGTCCTCGATTACGACAAGCATCGTGTCTAGATCTCCATTCTTGAATTTTCTTTGTCCATCTTCCATCTTTGAATCGGTCAACATGTCCCGCCCAGTTCCATTTCAGTGTTGTAATCCTATGAATTGCGTCCGTAACACCAGTTTTTCTCCTAACTAGTGTATTTGAAACTCTATCTCTGAGGGATATATTCAGCATTAACCTCTCCATCGCTCTCTGTGCCACTTGTATTTTACTGATTACTTTTCTGGTAAGGGTCAATGTTTCTGCTCCATACGTTAGAACTAGGAGTACACATTGATCAAAGATCTTTCCTTTCAAGCACATGGGAATATCGATCTAAAGACTTCTCTCAATTTTCCGTAAGCCGCCCATGCCAGTCCTATTCTCCTGCTTAGCTCTGTTGTTTGTTCATTTTGCGTGCCAAAAGTTGAGATGTTTTTCGCCAGTACAACGTTGATCATGTTGTTTGGAAAAATTAATTTTAAGTCAACTCGTGTACAAGAGCTCTGAAGGTCTTGAAGAAGCTGACAGACATGATTTACCCGATCTGCAATAATGACCATGTCGTCTGCAAATCTCAAGTTTTTCCGAAACTCCCTATTTACGTTGACTCCAATATTTTCCCAATTATTGTTTCACATAGTACTCTGTAACAAAGCGGTGAATAGTTTAGGAGAAATGGTGTCTTCTTGCCTAATACTAATCTGCAAGGGAAATGTATTTCCAATCTGTATCTCCAAGATATAATACATAAATATACACTGCGCGTCAGAGAAAAGAGGCCACCCAAAAAATTGGTCATTTTTGATGTCTCGAATTTCCTAAACCTGTGGTCCGATTTAAGTGATTTTTTTTTATATGTTAGCCTTATTCTTTAAGAGGATCGGTACGTATTTTCGGCTGCAATGCTATTCAAATGGGGATTCATTTTTCGAATCCTGAGAAAACTAATAAGTATTTTTGAAAAATTTAAACGCAGAATGAAAGATTACGTTATTAGCGAGGGCTGAAAGTCCCTGAAAACTTCTATAATGTTTATTTTAATAAGTTACAGGAGTGAAAAACTAAGAGAAAATTTAGTGTGATTTTTAATTTCAAATATCTCATTCAAAATAAGCTTTTTATTTATTCTAAGGGACTTTCGGCTCTCGGTAATAATTTAGTCTTTCATTCTGCGTTTAAATTTTTCAAAAATATTTATTGGTTTTTTCAGGATTCGAAAAAAATGAACACAATGCCGTGGTAATATTTTCCAAATCTATCTTTGTCTTACAACGCACTGAGCCGAATATAATATTGTCAGCATATATTGTCAGTCAGACACTGACAATCAGTGACAATTTTAAATATTTGACATTGCATCGGGAATATTTTGAGTTATTGATTAAATATTATTGATATATATATATATATATATATATATATATATATATATATATATATATATATATATATATATATATATATATAGTTTGAATATGATTCTTGAACCTTAATATATTTTTTAATTTGGGTTTCTTGGGCTTAGGTTCACAAAGAAAAAGAGATGGCTATGATGTTATGTCATGTCATTTAATCGACGTTTCGACAGGAATATCCTTGCCTTTTTCAAGATCATTACGTGACCTGCATGTAAAGTTGGCAGTGAACAATAACAATAATAGACGTCACAAAATAAAACAATGTTAAAAACATAGGGACAGACCCACTAGTAGATACATTTAAAATTTAGGTACTGTACTGTACTGTGACAGTACCTAAATTTTAAATGTATCTACTAGTGGGTCTGTCCCTATGTTTTTAACATTGTTTTATTTTGTGACGTCTATTATTGTTATTGTTCACTGCCAACTTTACATGCAGGTCACGTAATGATCTTGAAAAAGGCAAGGATATTCCTGTCGAAACGTCGATTAAATGACATGACATAACATCATAGCCATCTCTTTTTCTTTGTGAACCTAAGCCCAAGAAACCCAAATTAAAATATATATATATATATATATATATATATATATATATATATATATATATAGTGTATTTGATAAATAATTGATTTAAGACGTGAACTTAATAAAAGGTTATTTATTGTGTATTATTTGTGGAAGATCCAAGCAGAGAATACATCAGGATAATATATTCTGTGATCCAAGTATTTTGTTGTTAAAGATGTTCAAAATTGTAAGCGTTCCATAACAATATATTATTAAAAAATCACTTTAACACTTTTCCTCTTTTCTCGATTGAGTATTAGTTTTTGTTGTACAAATAAATTATTACAATCACTGAATACATAGTTAGTAAAAAAATTATCACATTTATTAACTGAATTAATAATTTGCAATTATAAAAACAACAGTTATCCAAGAACATTCAAAACCCATCTCTTTAAATTAATGATGACATTTTCAAGTATAATGACATTCTAGTAATGTTTACATATCCATACCAGTGTGAATTTTACTACACGTAATTTGCCGTGTAAAGGCAGAAAAAGTAGGGATACGCGTAAAATATTTGCGAATTATGTACCCATAGCCTTAACAATATCGCTATAATAATATTGTTGTTAGACAGGTAAATTGTCATTGTATACCGGGTATACGCTGTGAGCTCGTACGTAGAGGGGATATTTATAAATTCACGAGCGCCAGTAGTGACAAGTCTGTAAACGTTTACCGGAAATTTGACATAAATGTCAAAGTGATTAATTTAAAATTAAAAACATTAATTATAAAAAATATTAGTTGGTCAAAGCTGTGGTATGTATTTTTACCTTAAATATACTTACGTTTTAAATACTGAATTTACGTTTTTTTTAATGTTCCATAATATGTAATTATAAATTAATGTATTAATCTTGGCGCCATCTACACGATAATTGTGAAAGTATCCGAAGTAAGAAATTAATATTTCATCAATAGAACGTCAAAATGATTAGCCAAATCTTAAAAAAATCTATTACAATTTAATTACTCTTTAGCGTTGTAAATATTAGGCGATAACAATTAAATAATAAATTTAAAAATTACCGGTGAAAGTTGATTAGTAATCCGCTAGGAGCGACACCAGCGAAGCTCAGAGCATATACCAACCAAACTGTGTTTTTTTCTCAAAGTTCACCACATCCTGTGGAATATTGTATCATTTATAAAATCATCATCATCAATGGTGCTACAGCCCTATGAAAGAGCCTCGACCTTCCCAAGTCTATTACGCCAGTCAGTCCTATCCATTGCCAACCGTTGCCAGTTTGCTGCGCCTATTTTTCTCCCATCCTCATCCACACCATCCTTCCATCTGAGTTTTGGCCTACCCCTATTTCTACTTCCCACAGGTGGTGACAAGGATTCTTCTAGGAGTGTTGTTCTGCTGTGATCTTGCTAGATGTCCTGCCCATCTTAGTCTTTATATTCTTATAAGATACTACGTCTTTATCACCAAATATATGTTTATATCTGTGGTAAACCTCGTAGTTGTACCTCCTCCTCCAAACACCATTTTCACAGATGCCACCGAATATTCCTCTCAGGATCCTTCGTTCAAATATAAGCAGGAGGTTTTCATTTGCCTTGGAGATGGTCCATGTCTCCGATCTATATGTTAACACTGGTTGTATAAGGGTTTTATATTTTTGTTTTTTGACTCAAGTTTCTGCTTCTCATATGTCTACTCAGTCCAAAATAGCATTTGTTTGCTAGGATTATCCTTCGCTTGATTTCTTCCGTCATAACGTTCTCCTTGGTGATCAGGGAGCCCAAGTATTTGAATTTGTCCACCACTTCAAAGGTAGAGTTATCAACCGTGAATTGGTGACTGATGTTTCTGGCTCTATTGTTGGGTGTTGATGCCACCATCTTAGTTTTCTCCTCGTTTACTTGCAGGCCCATATTTTTTAGGCATTTGAGAAGGTAGTATACATTTCTTCTAGTTTGCGTGTTGTGCGGGCAACTAGGTCCACGTCATCTGCATATGCCAAAATTTGGGATGATTTATTAAAAATATTTCCTTTGTTGTCCATTCGAGCATCTCTGACCGCCTTTCCCAGAGCTATGTTGAAAAGGAGACACGCCAGCGCATCTCCCTGTCGCAGCCCAACATGCGTTTCAAAGCCTATGATTGTTCGCCCTGTATTTCAACTTTGCAAACAACTTTACGCATTGTAGCCTTAACCAATCTTATCAGTTTATCAGGGATGTGGAATTCATCCATGGCTTCACACAATTTATTTCTTAGGACACTATCATAGGGCGATTTAAAATCTACAAAAAGATGGTATGTGTCCAGTATGATTCCAGTATTGTATGTATGTATGTGTATGATTCCAGTATTTGAGTTAGCACAAAAATCTGGTCTGTTGATGATCGACCAGGCCTAAATCCAAGAAGCTCCTCTGAATGTGCACTTAGACGATCATATAAGATACTCGAAAATATTTTGTAAGCTGTATTAAGGAGGGTTATTCCCCTATAGTTTTTACATTCCAATTGATCACCCTTTTTGTGTAGCGGGCAAACGATTCCAATACACCACTCTTCCGGGAATTGTTCCTCGTTCCAGGCTGTCAGTATTATTTTATATACAGTGCGTCCATAAAGTAACGCATAAATTCATTATTTCGTAAACCAGCGACATTAATGAAAAATCCCGAAACAGGTCGATTTTTATTTTTAGATTCAGATTTTTTGGCATATATATCATACTAGTGACGTCATCCATCTGGGCGTGATGACGTAATCGATGATTTTTTTAAATGAGAATAGGGGTCATGTTAAAGCTCATTTGAAAGGATATTCAATTCTCTATTCACTAATATAAACATTAACCTAATTATTTATACAAGGTGTTCATAAAAACATTTTTTAAATTAAAATAATTGAGACAAAAAGAAGAATGTATGTAATTTATTTAATTCAAAATACGTTTTACTATGGTCAGAAAACAGGAAAAAATGTTTATTTGAGAAATAAATATTGTTTTTTGCTTAAATTCAACGTTAAAGCTGCCACCCACCTGTCGCTTGGCAGTTTGAACATTTCGTTTAAGCGAAAATCAATGTTTATTTGTCAAATACAATTTTTTCTGTCTACTGACAGTAGTAAAATGTATTTTGAATTAAATAATTACATTATATTCTTCTTTTTGTCTCACTTATTTTAATTAAAAAAATGTTTTTTGAACACACTGTATAAATAATTATGTTAATGTTTATATTATTGGATAGAGAATTGAATATCCTTTCAAATGGGCTATCACAAGACCCCTATTCTCATTTAAAAAAATCATCGATTACGTCATCACGCCCAGATGGATGACGTCACTAGTATGATATATATGCCAAAAAATCATAATTTAAAAATAAAAATCGACCTGTTTCGGGAATTTTTCTTGAAGTAACCGGTTTACGAAATAACGAATTTATGCGTTACTTTATGGACGCACTGTATTTGATTGGTCAGAGTAGCCCCTCCTCATTTAATAAGCTCCGCTGGTATGCCATCACTTCCTGGAGATTATTTTTTAGGTGTTTTATTGCATCATGTACTTCTTGAATTGATGGAGGCTCTAATGGTGTATTGTTGCTTGCTCCTGGGGGTGGTTGATTTGGATCTTCTACTTCGATAGTAAGTAGTTCTTTGTAGGGACTTTAACAACTAACCACGTTCTTCATCAATACAGGGTGTTTCTAAATAAGTGCGACAAACTCTAAGGGGTAATTCTGCATGAAAAAATAATGACAGTTTGCTTTATAAACATATGTCCGCAAATGCTTCGTTTCCGAGATACGGGATGTTGAATTTTTTCTTACAAACTGACGATTTATTTATTACTCTAAAACCGGTTGAGATATGCAAATGAAATTTGATAGGTTTTAAGAGGTAGTTATTGCGCATTTTTTGACATACAAGAATTTTATATTCACCATTGGCGTGCATACAGGTAATACGACCTGCATGCGCGCCAATGGAGAATATAAAATTCTTAATTGCATGTCAAAAAATGCGCAATAACTACCTCTGAGATACTACCAAATTTCATTTGCATATCTCAACCGGTTTTAGAGCAATAAATAAATCGTTAGTTTGTAAGAAAAAATTCAACATCCCGTATCTCGAAAACGAAGCATTTGCGGAGATATGTTTATAAAGCAAACGGTCATTATTTTTTCATGCAAAATTACCCCTTAAAGTTTGTCGCACTTATTTAGAAACACCCTGTGTTGATGAAGAACATGGCTAGTTGTTAAAGTACCTAACTTTATTATCCAACATAAGCGAATGAATCAAAAAACAGAATGTTAAGAAAACCTGAGGCTATAGTTGGGTTTTAATTTCAGTATTTTATAAATGATACAATATTCCACAGGATGTGGTGAAGTTGAGAAAAAACATAGTATGATTGGTACACTCGGTATACAATGACAATTTACCTGTCTAGCAACAATATTATTATACGCTCTGAGCTTCGCTAGTGTCGCTCCTAGCGGATTACTAATGCAACTTTCACCGGTAATTTTTAAATTTATTATTTAATTGTTATCGCTTAATATTTACAACGCAAAAAAGTAATTAAATTGTAATCGATTTTTTTAAGATTTTGCTAATCATTTTGACGTTCTGTTGATGAAATATTAATTTCTTACTTCGGATACTTTCACAATTATCGTGTAGATGGCGCTAAGATTAATAGATTAATTCATAATTACATATTACGGAACATTAAAAAAACTTGTAAAAATATATACCCCAGCTTTGAATAACTAATATTTTTTATAATTAATGTTTTTAATTTTAATTTTAAATTAATCACTTTGACATTTATGTCAAATTTCCAGTAAACGTTTACAGACTTGTCACTACTGGCGCTCGCGAATTTTTAAATATCCCCTCTACGTACGAGCTCACAGCGTATAGCGATATTGTTAAAGAATAAGGCTATAACATATTAAAAAAATCACTTAAATCGGACAACAGGTTTAGGAAATTGGAGACATCAAAAATTACCAATTTTTTGGGTGGCCTTTTTTCTCTGACGCGCGGTGTAGTTTAAATATAGAAAAATACGAAGCGATTTTAAGGCTGACATACGAGGTGTGACGTCACGACTGTCATATTGTTATTTATTTGTAAACAAAAGTTGAAAAGCCAGGATTTGCCCAATCACAAGCCTTTTTAATTCCTATAAAAGATGAAATTTTGCTTCCTCTTCTGCCTTTTCTGCTTAATTATAGTGTTTTTAAGATAACACCATAATAGTGTTTTTAAGATAACACCATAATTCGGTATTAAATTTCTTTGAAATACATATAATATGTAGTTTCTTAGTGATATTCCCAAGAAAAGGTTGGAAACTTTTGTGAACCATTGTATTTTGTATAATAAAAATGGTAATGTGCTTTGCTCAGGATTGTAAACACTATAGTGAAATATGTATATGTATGTAGATTCTTTGTGTTTCCAGAGGATCTGGTTGAAAAGAAGATGTGGATTTCACTATTATGGTAAGAAAATTTAATGAAGAAAATGAACTGAATTTTTTGCTCGTTGGGACGGCTTACAAAATATGACACCATGAGAAGCACTGTCGACATGTCATATCTCCTCCATGTCTAACCTCCCAGTGGATAGGCTGCACTTTAGCTATTAAAGTTAGCTTATGCATTATTCAACTTTAGCTTATGCATCGGAATTTCGTTTATTTTAAATTACACATTAATGTCCAACATAGATAGGACGTTGATTTTATTAGAATGATAAAAGTGACACTCAGAAAAACAGAGAATAGGGTTAAAGTAAGTGGAAAAGAAACAAATAAGTTTTGAAGTCAGTGAGAGGCGTGCGACAAGGGACTAACTGCAAAGTAAATAATACAAAATTAGGAAAATAAAGGTAATTGTAATGCGTTAAGGGAAATGTAATGAGTATTGGATCAATGAAATTATGGTTTCCTGTAAGTAGTAAAATATTTTGCTGTTCGATCACAAATTAAGAAATTGAAATAAACTTACTTAAATATTATACTGTAATAATTATGTCGGTGAGATAATGTTTCGCATTTATTTACTACGAGTTCTGAGTAAAAATGGTTATTAACCACGAAATACTTCGATAATTATTAGTTATGTTCGCAATAATTGCACATTTTAAGCCATTAAAATGTATGTATATTTAACTATTATCATTTAATTCAATGTTCGAAATGATTACTAATAACTTAACTATTCCAACACATTTGAGAATTAACCACATTTAAATAAATTGTAAACATTATAAATTGCAAAATTTGACGCTTCGATCTCCATATCGAAAACCGGGATTTTGAAATTTGTAAGATTTGATATCATCGTTCGATTTTAATACTTCGTTCTTTTAGTGCAGTAAATGAGGGTATTTGGCTCCGAATTCCATGCTACTGCATCAATTTACTTGATATTTTCACAGGAAGTAGGGAATAGCTCAAGAAACAAAGTCTATCCTATGCCAAAATATGCTTTTACCTTGGGGTGTTTCCCACCCCTTCTCGAAGGTAGGTTTTTTTTTGGTCAAAATAACTCTGGGAGTCGTTACAACCTAACTGTAAGCAAAAAATGCTGAAAATTTGCTATTTTTATTGAATAATGACATCTTTTCGGACGGTTTTTTGCGAATAACTTAAAAACTATACACATAACGAAACAAAGGGTAAGAATCATTTTTGTAGCTTGTAAGAAACAAAGAGGTTCGTTTTTTTCAGAAATCTTCTACTTTCAATACAAAGCGAGATTTGGTAGATGTAGATGAAAGGAGACTTTTGTTTGTGAATGCTCGAATCGGGGCATACAACTTAAAATAACAGAAAAATTATCGATTTTACGGGTATAATGCTGAGAATACCTTGTTACTATTGTAATCGCAGGATTTTTATTTTACTTCCTTTTAAGGTCGGAAAAGGCGGAATATCATCGATAGTATAGTTAATTAGGACTCATTCATCTTTCCACGTTTAATTCTCTAATAGTTTGGGCAGATTATCGGAGAATAGGTCATTTTGGGGAAAGTTATTTACCAGCAATTTTATTGCTGGAATCGAATCTTATGATTCTAATATATATATTAATAATATAGGTATGCAAAGTCCGCAGATAGTGTGCTACTTTTTTTAAATTGAAAATGCGGGGTTTTCCAACAAAATCTTTAATTTTCAACTAAAATTTTAGGTAAGTAATTATTTATCAATAATTAAATAACTTGGTGACATAAAAGACCTTTTGGTATGAATCATATTTCCAGAAGCCGATGGAAATTAAATGAATAGTTTAGCAACAATAGTGCGGCAGATTCGTGCATATATTATAAGAATTGTGCATTTAATGACATAAGCATATAATTATACTACACATACAAAAGTTCAAAATTAGATATGAGGCCATCTCAGATTTTACCTTTTACAAAAATGGCGGGCATTCAAAATGGCGATGATACATATGTGACTAATAGCACGATAACTTTTGAACGAAAAGTCCGACTTCAACCAAATTTGGTATATGGGTTCTCTTTTGGTGTATGAGATCGACCTCTTGAACCGGAAGAATCGGTTTACCAAAAGTTGTGTTTTTCCTGATTTTATATGTAAAAATATGTTGTTTTTTTTTCAATTCTTTCACCCTGTATGTAATAATTTTTCAAAAAGGTAATACCGGCGTTGATAAGAGCGTAAAAATATTTTTTAGGAAACATTTTGAACTCTTTAGTTATGTTAATTACCAATTAATAAATGCATAACGTATCTTCACATGTACCTATGAACCAATGTGCGGCAGATTCGTGCATATAAGAATTAGCAAATAATATAAGAATTATTGTGCATTTAATGGTAGAAGCATATAATTTGGACCACACTCACTACACATGCAAAGATTCAAATTTAGATATTAGGCCACCTCAGATTTTGTCTCTTTGCAAAAATGGCGGACATTCAAAATGAATCTGCTGCACATAGATACATGTGAAGATACGTTATGCAGTGGTAATTAACATAAATTAAAAGTTCAAAATATTTCCTAAAAAATAGATTAACACTCTTTTCAATGGCGGTATTACTTTTTTGAAAAATTAATATATACAGGGTGAAAGAATTGAAAAAAAAACTATTTTTACATAAAAAACAGTAAAAACACAACTTCTGGTAAACCTATTCTTCATTTAAAAGAAAAAACGTTTAATTGCGATGAGTGATTCCTGAAATACAATCGCTCTTTGACCGGAAATGTACGGCGAAAATATAAACAATAGGATGGTAATTTTCAAACCATCACCTTTTTATTTCGGTCCTCTTTCTCCACACAAATTTTCATATCTTTAAAAGACTCATAACATATATTATAATTATAAAAACTACCGGTATTACGAGTGAAAAATACCAAAATTTCAATCAAAAATTAGGTTGGAGAAAATGAAATCTCAAAGTTCAAAATCGGTATGTGTTAAAAAAATGCATTTTGAACTTTGAGATTATATTTTCTCAAACCCAATTTTTGATTGAAATTTTGGTATTTTTCACTAGTAATACCGGTAGTCTTTATTATTATATGTTATGAGTCTTTTAAAGATATGAAAATTTGGGTGGAGAAAGAGGACCGCAATAAAAAGGCAAACCGTTGCCAATAAAAAGATAAGGGTTCGAAAATTACCATCCTATTGTTTATATCTTCGCCGTACATGCCGCTCAACTTTGACCGGTTGTATCTCAGGAACCACTCATCGCAATTAAACGTTTTTTCTTTTAAAGGAAGCGTCCTGCGGCATTCTTTCCAATACCGTTTATAAGCCAAAAAATTGTTTATAATTTCAAAATATTCCTGAGGCCGCTTAAATAGTCCAATTTTAATTCTGTAAAGTACGTTAGATACGCTAGTGCCTTTTTATACAAAAATCATAATTATTCTGATGTATCATAATGATTATGGTTATTATAGCGACCGTAAATTGTTAATTAACAATTTAGTTGTTGCTGAACTGTTCATTCAATTTCCATCGGCTTCTGGAAATATAATATATACCAAAAGGGCTTTTATGTCACCAAGTTATTTACTTAATAATAAATAATTATTTACCTACAATTTTAGTTAAAAATTAAAGATTTTGTTGGAAAAACCCGCAATTTTCGAGGAAAATTTTCGTCGAAATAAATCGGGAAAACATGTCTCTATGTAGAATTTAATTACGGTGAATTTTTATTTGGGTGTTTTTGGTGTAAAATTAAAATCTTTTGAGTTATAGAGCAATAATTGAAAAAAACAAGTTTGGGGTGCCATTATGTTTATAAAAAGTAGCACACTATCTGCGGACTCTTCCAGTTTAAAATACATATACACCTATGTTTTAATATACTTTAGACCTAGAAAATAATATTACAGGACGATTTAAAAAATCTAGGTGTTGCGCAGAAAGAAATTTCCCACGCGTTGGGACAAGTGTCTTCCATTTTTTTTTAGTAAAGAAAAAAATCCGGACATTTCTCATATCCGGACGCCAATCCGGACATGTCTTTTAAATCCGGACGTATGGTAACCCTATCCATAGGTCCTCTTCTATGGCCCTTCCTCTCAGCTCTTTATTTATTCCTTCGCTACAACTTTTTCTCGGTCTACCTCGTTTTCTTTTTCCTTCTGGTTGCCATTTTAATATTTCTTTTGGTATTCGGTGTTCATCCATTCTTTGTATATGTCTGAACCAGATAAGTTGTTTTGTTGTCAGGTCATCCGTGATTGTTCGTTTGATTCCCATTATTTCTCTAATGCGTTCGTTGGTAATCCTTTCTCTTCTAGATCTTCCTGCGGCTCTTCTCCAAAAATCCATTTCCGTTGCTCTCAGCGTTGCCAGTGTTCTTTCTTTCAGTGGCCATACCTCACAGCTGTATAAAGTGATACTTTTTGCTATAGTCTCATATATCCTCTTTTTATTTTCTTTGCTGATGGATTGGTCTCATAAAATGCTGTTAACATTGGGATGCTTTTCTCCCTGACGTATTTCTCTCTTATGGCTTTGTCTAATGTTCCATCGTGCGAAATAGTGATACCTAGATACTTGTACTCACAGCATTGCTTTATCGTGGTGTTATCGTCTAATATGAGATCTTTTTATTCTCCTCCAATGCACACGTATTCGTAGTACGTTCTTTAACGGTAAAATATTGCAAAACCTCTAAATTTTAAAGAACCGCTTGGATTGACATGAAATTTGTCATACACATAGCTAACAAGTCAAAGAAAAAAAGTGATATTGTGCCGATATGTGCTTTTGCCCCCGGGGGTGCTTTTCACCCCCTATTGGGGGTGAAAAAATATTCGTCCAAAGTAAGTCCGGAAATGGATAAACTGACTAATTTTAGGTAACTTTTGTTCTATACAGTTTTTTCACCAAGTCAATACTTTTCGAGTTATTTGCCAGTGAATATGTTCATTTTTTCAAAAAAAAAATACCACGCTTTTACACGGTTTTTCGCAAATAACTCAAATAGTAAGTATTTTGTCGAAAAAAAACATTCTTAGCAAAAATATAGCCTGTAAAAATTAAAAAAAAAGGTGTATATATCACTTCTCTATACCTAGTAGAAGCAGAGTAATAGCTAATTAAAAATAGGTTCATATTCGTCAAATTCTAAATGGAATACTTTAACGTGAAATAACCAAAAATGAAGCACATTTCGGGGAAACTCATTACAACTTATTTAAAGTGTTAAAAAAGCTTATTTTTTGTTTTATAAAAAAAATTTCTAGCATCAAAAGTAAACAAGTTACGCTCAAAATAAAGTTGTCCCTTTTTTTTGGTAAAAACATCTGGAAAATCACCCCCTAATTAGTATCTCAAATGAACTTAATCGTTACGACTTCACAAGTTTCTTGACTCGTGTATATATTGTTTACATGATCTGTAAGTTTCATCGGTTCAAAGTCCTTATTTTTGAAAGGGCTGTAGTTAAAAGGGGTTGAACGAGTCACTGATCACGAATGTATGCAAATTTAGAAACACCAAATCTTAATCAATTTTTGTCTAACAGAAAAACAAAAAAATACATGATATTCAGAAAAGCAATGCTGACTTTTTTTGTTTTTCGAGATTTTTGGTATCTAACAATTTTTAAGTTATTTTGAAAAAAAAAGCATATTTTTCAAAATTAAAATTTTTAAAAATTTTACTTTGAAACCAAATTTTTTCAAAAATAAGCACTTTGAATCGATGAAACTTACAGATCACATAAACACAACATAAGTAAAATAATTTGTGGAACGGTAACGATTAATTTCATTTAAGTTGCAAATTAGGGGGTGGTCTTCCCGATTTTTTTTGTTAAAACAAAAGGGACCAACTTTATTTTGAGCGTAACTTGCTTAAATTTAATGCTAGAAACTTTTTATAAAAACAAAATTAAAGCGGTTTTTAAACAATTTAAAAAAGTTATAATGGGTTTTCCCCAAAATGTGCTTATTTTTTTGGATATTTCACTTCGAAATATTCTATTTGAAATTTGGTGAATATGAATCTATTTTTCATTGGCTATAACTCTGGTTCTACGAGGTCCAGAGACCTAACGCGTACACCATTTTTTTTTTACTTTTTTACAGGATATATTTTTGCCAAGAACGTTTTTTTCGACAGAATACTTACTTTTTGAGTTATTTGCGAAAAACCGTCTAAAAATGGTTATTTTGTTGAAAAATGAACATATTCACTCGGAAAATAACTCGAAAAGTGTTGACTTGGCGAAAAAGCTCTATAGAACAAAAGTTACTTAAAATTAGTCAGTTTATCCATTTCCGGACTTATTTTGGACATATATTTTTTCACCCCCGACAGGGGGTGAAAGTCACCCCAGGGCAAAAGCACACATCGGCACAATATCACTTTTTTTCTTTGACATGTAAGCTATGCGTATGCCAAATTTCATGTCAATCCAAGCGGTTCTTTAAAATTTAGAGCAAAAACCGTGAAAGAATGTACTATCGGTTTTCTTTCTACATATTTACTTCTAGACCGTATATATCAGGGGTGGGCAAAGTGCGGCCCGCGGGCCGCATGCGGCCCTTTATAAATTTTTTTGCGGCCCGCGGAAAAAAGTAAATTATTTTCAAAAAATGAATAACCATTTTCAATTTTTGATTTACATGTTTACTCTGTTTGGAGTACGAAGGGAACCATTCTCGTTGGAACTTTACCGCGCTGAGCAGATGGGACGTGAATTATAAATTGTAAAATTCTCTCACCTTCCTTAGTCTCAGCATCCGTATGGCTTGCAAATTGTAGAAGCCTCGGTGGTGTAACCAGAGAAGGGTCCCATTGTTTTCAGTCTGGTGGAATGTCGAGTAGCATTATGTTATTTTATATGCCATTAAAGTAAAAACTTAGTCTTTTAAATTATTTTCATTTAAAGATTTTTTAAAATTATTGCTAATATTAATAAATAAATGTAGATAATGCAGCTAATTAGTTAACACTTTCGCAGCGGGTGATTTTTCAGCAAATTTTTAACATAACGCGGGCAATTATTTGGGTTTCCGGCACAGAATTTTGTCGTACTCCCTAGGGAGAAAAAGTACTACTTTGCTCCCTACAATCAGGTCAGGAAAGGTATACTTTCGGTAGAGGTAGGTGGAAAAATAGTAAATTGAATAAGATGCCACAAGGAAATAGCTTCAGAACAATATTAGTGAAAGAAGAAATAGGTTCATAGATAAACTGAAAATAGATAAATATCTACTCATATATTTGTGGGAAACAGCATGCTTAAATAAGTGAGAAAGTTATTTAGGGGAGAGAGGTATGGTTCGAAAATTTTGATTATTTTATTATTTTAAAAGAAAGTACACAACTTCAGGAATAGTCTCTGAAAATTCCAGTTGGACCTTGGACCGAGGTAAAATTACCTCATGTTTGATATCCCTACCTTCGACTCACTTTGTAGCAGCTTCGCGCCAGCTTGCTTGAGCGTACTGAGAAACGTTCAACAGGTGTTCCCCTTCTCTTTTGTAAATTACTCCGCGATTCAAAAATATATTCCGATGTGCATCACTTTACGATTTGACATACAAAAAAAGAAATCAAAAATAAAAATTGTCAAAACCTTAAACGCGTTTTTCTCAAAAATCCGCAAAAACTCTCTCAAAACTTACAATGTCCAATGTCCACCGCCTCAAAAGCGGTAGACATTGTAACTCAAAAGCTACTTGACAGATCCACCTGAAATTTTTCATAGATTTTCTTTAGACATTTCGTGAGGTAAATCTGTCGAGATATTTTTTGTTTTAGGCTTATTTTTTGTTTAAAATAATTATCTCGATTTTCACCCTTTTTTACAAAAAACTTCATTATTTTGACTTCTGGATAATATTAAAATCTCAAAAACCGTTAAAACTAAAAAACTCGGGAGCATTACCTCCAGAAACTCATGCTAATAAAACATTTTTGAATTTCTTTTTTATATGATCCCATTACGAGTTTGTTTACTGCAAAATCTTTTTTGAGGTGTCTGTAAAAATTTTCCACAGTTGGCTTATTTTTCAACATTAAGTCTTGAATTTTTCTTAATAATATTTTGTTTGTTTGTTTTGTTTTCAAACAAAATTCAAAAAGGGTGCTTGAAATGTTAATTTCAAACCATGCCCCCTCTTACGCAAAATTATTAAAAGGGGAAAAATTCAAACATGTTACGGTAACAAATATTGCGGAAGTGGCGGATCCAAAGGGGAGATCACGGGGTCACGACCCCCCCCCCCCACCCCAACGAAAATAAATATTAATTCAATAATTCTAAAACAAAGAAAAACCGAGAGCCGTCAAACACAAAAAATAAGGCCCATCCAATCAAAAATTTAAAACCCACTTATCCTAGGGGTGGTAAGACTAAGTGACCTTGCATCAGAGAAAAGTAATTCACATCCTCAAGATCCATGACTCCCCCTCCAAAAAAAATCTCGCCACTGTATTGCGGCCCTCGGTAATAAACAAAAACATTTTGTGGCCCTTTCTAAAAAAAGTTTGCCCACCCCTGGTATATATCATACTCTTCAATTAATTTTCGTGCCATATAGTTTAAATCGTCATAATCTTGAGCCATTATTACTTGATCATCTGCAAAGTTGAGCGTCTATATACTGTTGGTGAGCGTATCCACATTATTCTACATTTTTGTTTCCATCTCTTTAAAGCACTTTCGAGGTATATTTTAAATAAAGTGGGAGACAGGCAACATCCTTGCTTTAATCCTTTTGATGTTATAAATCCTGTTGTTATTTGTGTCAAAATTAATTTATTCTAACAAAACAACAGCAACTTTGACATTTAATAATGCGTTAGTTAGATGGCTCTACTCGAGTTACTTGGTAACAAAAAAAAATGAAGAAAATTTCTCCATGGGAAGCCGAGAAATTGCATTTTTTTAACGTATACCGATTTTGAACTTTGAGATTCCATTTTCTCCAACCTGATTTTTTATTGAAATTTTGTTGTTTTTTGTATTTTTGACTCGTAATACCAATAGTTTTTATTATTATAATATGTTATAGAATAGAATAGAATAGAATAGAAATATGCTTTATTGTCACTGAAAATTTTTTACAATTTTATGGACAAAGCTTACATATAGTCAAAAGAAAAATAATATCAACAACAAATAACAAAACAACTACAATTTACTAAAATTAGGTAAATCGTCAATATACAGTAAATATGATATAAAACCAAAGACAAAAACAATTATTGCAAAATTTATATAAATTGCAAATTGAACATACTTACAACAAATAAAATACATTAGGAATTGAGAGTTTAAGCTACTGCGTATGAAACCCAATTTTCTTAGTTATTCATTAAGAAATTCTTCTATTGAATAATATGGTCTTTTAGATAGATAGGCTTTGGTCATTTTACGGAACTTTGGGAAAGATGTTGCAGATTTAAGTTGTAAAGGGAGATGGTTGTAAAGTTTTTTTGCGGAATATAATATAGATTTCTTTACTAACTCAGTGGATGGGATCGGTAAATAAATTTATGAGTCTTTCAAATAATATATGAAAATTTGAGTGGAGAAAGAGTACCGAAATAAAAAGTTGATGTTTCGAAAATTCCCATACTATTGTTTATATCTTCGCCGTACATGCCGGTGAACTTTGACCGGTTGTATCTCAGGAACTACTCATCGCAATTAAACGTTTTTTCTTTTAAAAGAAGCGTACCTGTAGCGTTATTTCCAACACCGTTTTCGTAATTTAATTTAATAGTTGCAGAGATATTATATTTGTTTATGAGCCAAAAAATGTTTATATTATAGCGACCGTAAATTGTTAATTAACAATAAAAGCGTTTATTTGAAAAACAACACTTGACCAAAAATTAAAATTTTGACAAATCAAGAAAAACAGGCATCTGTTGTTTTTCTAGGACTATCCAAATGTTCTATGTAGTTTCCTCCGGACAACTGAGATTTTTACACAACTGAATGTGTCAGATGGACAAAGAAACTACTATTCTATGAGAAGAATACATAAAGTCGAATTTGCGAAAAATGGACGTGTGTTGTTTTTCAAATAAACGCTTCAATTTAATTGTTGCTAAACTGTTCATTCAATTTCCATCGGCTTCTGGAAATATAATATATATCAAAAGGGCTTTTATGCGTACCTAAAATTTTAGTTGAAAATTAAAGGTTTTGTTGGAAAATCCCGCATTTTCCGAAGAAAATTTTCGTCGAAGTAAATTGGGAAAAACATGTCTCTATGCAGAATTTAATTACGGTGAATTTTTATGTGGGTGTTTTTGGTGTAAAGTTAAAATCTTTGGATTTATAGAGAAATAATTGAGAAAAACACGATTTAGGGGTGCCATTTTATTTATAAAAAATGTAGCACACTATTTGCAGACTTTGCATACCTATATTATTAATATATAGAATCATAAGATTCGATTTCAGCAATAAAATTGCTGGTAAATAACTTTTCCTTGTATTTTACTAATTAGCCCAGAGTATTTTGGATAATGTCTTGACCTTTTTTGCTTTTATACCCTTCAGATATTCTCTGTACATTATTGTCAATTCTCCACTCCAAACATTTCGAAAACACCTTTCCGTAAGTTTTTTTTGCCATTTCTCTGGCTCTAACTTTTCTGACGTTATTTTTGTTCCTGTATTTATTTCAGGTAGTGTTAAATTTTCAATTGGTTACTTTGTTTAAATATTTTGAACTATTACCAGAGAACGGCAGTTCTCGCCAGTGGCGCACACCCACACCCCCTACACGCGACACTATACACGAAATTTTCGATTTTCTAAATCTGACTGAATTGAAAATTGGGCCAACTCCCATCTTAAAGTTCAGGAAAAGACTCACCCATTTATGTCAACCATCCATTTTGGTCCAAAGGTGGGGATTTTACGGCCCTTCCTATTTAGGGTCTGTTTTTCGTTCTCGTCGCCAAAACTCCCAAAAACTTCAAAAATTTAAGTCCGTCCTTTACGGCTTCTAATAGTACTGGTCATTTCCTTTCCAACGCATGTCTAATTTTGAAAATCGGTTATACCATTCAAAAGTTACCGAGCTCAGAAGTATGACTCAATTTCTATTTAAAAAAAGGGAAAATGTTTGTGGATATGTATGTATGTATGTGTGTGGAAAAGTTAAACCGATTTGAATTTTTGAAGTTATACTTCTTTAGGCGCGATAGGGAGTGAATTTTTATTTTTCTGCGCGCATGCACACAGAGACAGTACTTATGTTGTTTGTTGCTGAATATTTTATATGTATCAGTTCAAAAAAGGTGTAGAAAAAAATATATTAGTGTTTTTAATAAATATATTTATTATAATCTTTGTGTCTTTGGATTTGTCTTCCTCGGGAGTAAGGTAATACGTAATATTAAAACATTTTTATGTAAAACTTCATTTCGTCAATTTGTTACCGTGGTTTGTCATAATGTCCGAGAAACAGTCAAAACAATGCCTTCGTAGCCTCATTGGTACAGCATTCGACTAAGGATCGAGAGGTCCCGGGTTCAAATGCGGGCAATTGCTGTTCTTTTTTTCTTTTTTTAATTTTTGGTTTTTTGGAAAGTGGTAAGTAACTATTAAAATCAGTTTAATATTATTTAATAAAATAAACTGTGTATTTTATTTCGCTGAAATCATAATATAATAGAAGTATAACTTCTTACGTGCGTACAAAGTACACACACATTCTTTCTTTTCTGTGTTTGAAGAGGGGTCAGGACCGATTCAGAACCGGTGTAGTTTGTGACTTTTGACCACCCATAAGCCAGCTATAGGACTTGGTAGATACAAAACGGCATATTTTTTGGGGGTATATATCTTCGGTTCAAGAAGAGACAGGAGAACCGCAAATACACCAAATCAATAGTGTTGAGTTAAGCTTTCAAATTAGCGGTATGTAAGCCGTCAGGATCAGACATACACACGGCTCAGTATAGCGGAAAAACTGAAAAACTCAACTTTAAAAATTTTGGTTTTTCGGCAATTACTTAAAATTTCAACCTACGAATTACGCCAATAACTGAGTGTTTGTAGAAGGACTCTAGACGAATCTAAAGGTGTAAACCTCATATTCGGGAAAATTCGAATTTTTAAGTTATAGGCTTCATAAGTATGATCAAATCTATTTCCTATGGGAAAAACGGTTTCTCAAGCTCAATAATTCCTGTAATAACTTCAGTTATCATACTTCACCTTAGATCCATCAGATACTACTGGTCAATACGTTTCAAACTCATGTTTATTGATCAAAATCGGTTAAGCCGTTTAGAAGTTATTAAGCTACAAAAGTATAATCCAATTAACGATTATTCCCGAAATGGTTTATATAGCTGTAGTGGTTACGACGCTAAATTTGATCTGGCAACGGTCAATCCGAGTTCATTTATCGGCCATCTCAATATTTTTTTTAATCTATTTAGAATAGAAAAAAAATCTAGTGTACATTCGATGGACACTAGATCATTTGGGAGATAATGCAACAAAGGTGACCATTTATAAAGCTTAACGTGTAATCGAGAAACATTGCATTCAACTTCATACATTTAATTTATAAATAACTTTGAAAAACTCCCGATACAAGAATAAAAAACCGCTAATCGCCGTAAAAATGAGTGGCGCATACAATATTCCAGCTACAAAGGATCTGATATGAATATTACGTGGCGCGAAAATGTATTTTTATTTTGATGCAAAACAGAATTCTAGTTTTATTTTAAAATATTTTTCCATAATATTTGCTAAATTTGAAGTGTTTCAAACAAAAGAGTTTCAAAATTCAAACTGTATCAAAGTTACTCTTTTGTTGCGCGTTTACTTCAAATTTAGCAAATATTATGGAGAAATCTTCTAAAATAAAACTAGAATTTTGTTTTGCATCAAAATGAAAATACATTTTCGCGCCACGTAATATTCATATCAGATCTTTTGTAGCTGGAATATTGTATGCCACTCATTTTTACGGCGTTTAGCGGTTTTTTATTCTTGTCAAAGCTTATACATTTAACTTGTCATTGCACATGTGCGCATGTGCCACCTTCGATACAGAACGTCATCTCGCGATTCTACTGGTTAAAAATCTGGTATGCTATGATACAGGTATTGAAATTGTATTTAACTGATAGGTATATTACAGTATCAGAATAGAAAAATATATAATAATTTTAGTCCAAAATAAGTGTTTTCTAATTAGGTAAAATAAAAATTTTAAATTTATATTTTTTGTCAATATTGTGTTTATATTTTTCAATAGAAAGATTAGAAAGTCAACTATCTTAAAACGATCGATTAAACGATCTTTTATGTTATCATTCATTGTCATATATTAAAATAAACCAGAATATTATAATCGTAATAATATAACTGACCAATAAAAGAATATTTTTAAATGTTGGTAGGTTTACTTCCTGCATGGTGTGATAATAAAATGAACAGAATATCGTCATATCTGCTTTATAAATCACCCATTGACGTAAGAAGTTTGATACTATTTTTCAAGGCTTTGTACAACAATATAGTGCACTATACCAAGGTTCTTAACTGCGAATTCCATCACATGCATATATTTTTCTTGAAATCTTAACAAGAAATAGGGAATACCCTATTTCTAGGGAAAGTAAAATCTAAAAAAAAATCATTATTTATAGCTTCATAGTGCGCACCTCATAGGGGGACTCACGCATCATAAAGAATCATAAAATTTATATCCACATAGCTGATTTTTGCAGGATTGTTAAATAAAAATATTCACAATTATGTAACTGGTAATAATGTCCGACAATTTTTTAAGGGTGCCTACTCCAGTTTAGAAAAGGGACGCACCAAAGTTTAGAAATCTCTATATTTACGAAACGCTCTCCTCTCGAAAATTTTTCGTATTAGAAAAATTGTTTCACTCTACATGAATAGCTGAATAAAAAATGGTGGGCCCAAGACATCCATCATGTAGACGTAGACAATAAAAAATATTTAAAAACTTTCGTTATATTTGTTTAATCGCAAAATCAGATGTCAATATTTGTTGGTCAAATCTTTACCCGCAGTTTATCAGTGGTAATTGCACGAGAGCTCTAAAATTATCGATTTGTTTCCCGAGTGACACTTTGATAGTTTTAATTTCACGACCCGAAGGGGAGTGAAATTATGTCTAAGTGTCATGAGGGCAACAAGTCGATAATAATTTTAGAGCTCGAGGGTAATTCGCTGAGATTATTTCATGAATAAAACTGTCTTTTTAAATAATTTTAACTAATATTTTATTGATATCTTCACCTGAATATTTGCTAAACCTATTTCTTGGTGTTTTCTGTGACAAGTTGTAAACATTAATTATCATTAATGTCACTGAATGTTCATTTTTGCGTAGTAACGAAGGGCATCTGACGTAATGCTTGACGACGGGATATTATCTAAAAAATTATCAGTAGTAATTGCACAAGAGCTCTAAAATTATTGAATTTTCCCGAGTGACACTTTGACAGTTTTAATTTCACGAGCCGAAGGCGAGTGAAATTATGTCAAAGTGTCACGAGGGCAAAAATTCTATATTAATTTTAGAGTTTGAGTGCAATTTGTTGCGATTATTTCATGAATAAAACTGTTCAAAACCAAAATTTTATTGTAATTTATTTATGTAAGTACAAATTAGTACAATTAAACACAAAGTTTTTATAAATATTTGACGACTGAAAGTCATCACTTTTATAATTTTTAAAACATTAATTGTCATTAATGTTACTGAATGTATTTTTTCGTAGCAACGAAGGGCATCTGACGTAATATACTTAACGACGGGCAATTATCAAAAATTATCAATTTAATTCAGATTTATGTAGCTTTCTATTGGTCAGAATCTCCTATGAATGAAATAATCGCTACAATTTTTATTTCTGTAGCTTTCTATTGGTCAGAATCTACTATGAATGAAATAATCACAAAAATATTATAAGGTAAAGTAAACTATTACAGCAGTTAATTGATGGTTACCACAGGAACCTATGAACGAAAGGCGCTTTTTTCATTTTAAACTCTAAGCCCGGCCGCACATCAAAGAAACATGAAACGTAAATTACGTTTCATGGAAATAAACCACTGCTAAACAAATATATATCCGGCCATTTATGAGACTCTTCGAAAATAAAAATGTGTCATGAGCATGAATCACACTCGTTTCATTAGTAGGCGGACTTTGAGATGTTTTTAGCAGTGTTTTCTTTTCATGAAACATGTTTTTCGTTTCATGTTTCATGTTTTTCGTTTCATGTTTCTTTGGTGTGCGGCTTGGCTTAAGTTTATTTTTTAACCAGGAGGAGTAAACTAAAAAGACAGATTCACACCCAAGAAAGTCACTAGAATAATAACCAAATACATCTTCTTTTTTGGTTGATCTAGTCGGCCCTCAACGGTAATCATAAATATTATATTAAATTAATACGTTGCTAAAGAGTTACAACAAAAACAACTGCTTTTTATATAAAAACAGACTTTAACAATCTAAAAATTAAAGGAATAGGCTTTTCATCGATTGTCATTTGTTTTGAGCTTCTGTCATGTGTCACATAATATTAATATATCTATGTCATACGTCTTTGGTTTGTATCATTGGCAATACCAATAACGTATGACATAGATATATTAATATTAGACGACACATGACAGAAGCTCGAAACAAATGACTGTGAATGAAAAGCCCTATAACACAAAACACATAAATCGCCGATATAACTTAATTAACCTATGAAATGTCACTAGTGTCAAAATTTGATAAATGTCATTAGTGTCAAAAATTTATAACAGTGGAGTAAACTTGCCTGCCGTTGGACCAATTACAAACAAGCAACACAGCGCGGTAAATTTGAATCACTCCTCTTGGTTAAAAAACAAACCATAGTAATATTCTAGCAAATTGACATAGTTACAGTTCTGTAACACACAAGATCTCACAACCTCTAGTTTTGTTTAAAACATTAGTTAACCATTGCGCATCGATTGCAAAATAGAGCCTTGATTAAACTGCATACCATTGATTACCATGGCTGCCGATTTGGGAGGGGCGTGAGTGGTTTTCCATTCCCGCTCATGGTTACTTAATTTCACTCACGCCCGATCACGCATGTGAGATGCTAAATTGAGTCCCGTTCAGAAACAAGTGATCCACGTGTCAAATTTAATGCAAATGTAAATATAAAATCGACGTATGTCGGAGCGTTTTGTTTAATCCAATATTTGATTTTTTCTTGACTTTGGAACTGTATTTTACGTATATGATTTCAAAAATAATACCGATAAGGCGTCCAATCTCTTAAAAAACTTTTTTTAGTAAAACTACAAACTCCAAACACAAATTGCAATTGGTATTTAACCCGGCACCTGCCACGTGGGGTGCTACCAGCACCCCATAAGACATTTTTATTAAATATTTGGTATTTCAAGTTTGGTAACCGAGCTGTGCGTCATAGTAGCTTTCTATAATATTATATAGCATGTATGTGTTAGTTGTTTGAAGTGGTTATTTAGTGTCATTCTGAACTTATAGCTCTAAGTCGAATTGGGGTGTCATCATCTGGCACTTTAAGTTTTAAATTTTTTTTTTGTATTTTTGATAAACAGGTCAAATTTACATTTTTTATTGAAATAACTGATTTAAATTATTAATATAGACTCTATACTCACTAAATCTTAATTTTTTTAGATATTTTACTTGACTTCATTTATTATGACTTGGTACTTGCTAATTTGCTTATAACACCTTTTTCATTTTATTTTTCAACTTTTATAACATATTAGTGGCTAATAAGTTAATAAAACATGTTTATTTATATTCTTGTGTTACTCAACACATTATTTTGTTTTTTAAACAAGTAGATCACAGACAATTGTTAAGGGGTGCTGTGAGCACCCCACGTGGCAGTTGGCGCCTTGCAAAGCCACGTGGCAGGTGCCGGGTTAAAAATAATCGTCAGTTTGCCGACGTTTTCTTGGGCTGTTCTAATCTTGACAATCTTTGTTCGTAAATTGGGACTCTAAAATAGTTTCTAACCTAGCCTTTACTAAACTTATTCCTAACATGCATCTGTTTTGTCCCACTGAGAAATTTGATTGGTCTTAAAATTTGGGTCTATAAAGCCACGCAATGTAAGTCGTGAGGTTGAAATCGGTTTTTCAATGCAATTGTTGTTTGTATTTTAAATTTCTTGACCAAATCTAAATTTTTAGGTTTCGGTTGGCAATACTTATTAAGCTTTTTCTGCCATAAAACATAGGTATATGTTTAATTTGGGATGTAAATCTGAATTTAAATTTTCAGAACATTCTCCAAACAGATCTAAACAATCAGTTAAAGATTTCAGTGTGACAAGGTTTTATCCACCTAGTCTTCTAATTTAGTCCCTTTCAATTATTAAATTCTTAATTTCTACATAATAATATACATTTTGAAGCCTAATTAACATTGTATATATTCAATTCCATCTCGTCCTTCCCTCTGTTTTAAAGATTGTCAGAGTTTTTGTTTAAAATCATAGTGTTTAAAAAAAGGAGCTGTTAATATGATTAATTTGTTACTAAAACGTCTATACTACACTACTATCACAATAAAAACGCACTAGTAATAAAAAACCAAGACACGTTGAATGTTACGAGGAGCACTCCCAAATCATAATTTACAATGCATATACATTGTAAATCCCAAATCATGATTTACAAAGTTTATACATAGTAAATCATGATTCGGGAGTGCTCCTCGTAACATTCGTATATTGGTTTGTTTGTTTCTAGTGCATCTTTATTGTGATTTTAGTATAGGCATAACTAAATTTAAATTGTTATTGGCACGTGACAGTCTCGTGTAAAGTAGAAGCAACGGTAGAAGTCTAGTGTAAAACGCTAGAACTACATTTGAGCAATTGTCCCTAACAATTATCTTTTTGAAATATCTTCTTCTTTTGCCACATTCAAATTTCCAGACGATAGGGACAAAAAAACTATGTTGTGTATTTTTCTGCATATAAATCTTTGGTAAAAGAAACTTGTAGTGGAACCTGGAAACATGTGGAAAAAACTAAATATCTACCCATAGGAGCTGAGTTATCCAATATCGAACTAGAGGATAATGAAGAAATCACATCCTGTAGTGAATACACGTACCTGGGAGCAATCTTCGATAGAACGGGAAAAGATGATGAGGAAATAAAGAAAAGGGTAACACAAGCTAGAAGAACAATTGGCTGCTTAAATGGAATACTTTGGAGCTCCGAAATAGGAATACAGCGAAAATACAATATCTATGAAACACTTATTAACAGCAGCCTACTTTACGGAGCAGAAACTTCGAGAATAACCGAGAACAACAAGAAAAAATTAGAAGCTGTAGACATGGATGTGTTTAGAAGATCGTTAGGTATATGGTATATACCGTAGGGAAAGAGTTCGAAATGAGGAAGTAAGACGACGAATTGGAATAGATGGTTACTTAACAACAGACATTGAGAGGAAACAGTTGATTTGGTATGGTCATGTTCAAAAAATGGAAGACACAAGATTGCCCAAAAAGATTATGCAGTGGGTACCACCAAACCGCAAAAAACGAGGAAGACCCAAAAAGACATGGAAAGAAGAGGTAACCAAAGCAATGAGTACAAGGGATCTTAGAGATGGCCAATGGGATGATAGAAGGACGTGGAAGTTAGGCATCGGACAACGTCGAAAGACGTTCTAAAACCGATACATATATTATTGTGTATCATTTTATCAATCAAAAACTTTATTTTTTTTATAACGCGGGCACATAAATTTGATACACCCTGTATATTGATTTGTAACTATTTATTAGAAGGTAGCTTTTACGCAGGGGGTTTATCCTTAATGAGTTTTTCCCTGAAGAATTAAAGACATTTGTAAATAAAGTGAAGTGAAAAGACAATTTATTTCGGATTATAATTTTAAAAAGATTGTTTTGTTACGGGAAAGGCAAAATCCACAAATAATTGTAATTATTAGTTTTTAGAAAAATAAGGTAGAGAAATTTGGAATTTTAAGTCCTTTTGTTTAAGCCCAAGAATATTTGTAGAATTTCCGAAAAGTAATTATGATGAGTAGAAGTATTTGTTGAAAGATGCATGGGTTTTTTCGAATGAAAAAAGAGGAATGTGGAGAGAGAAATGTTTCTGATTGGCTTGGAAATTTGGAATGGGGATGAGAGAAGTTTGAATGTTCAGACAGTTTGGAAAAGGAGATTATGATGTGACCGGCATCCGAGAAGAGCAGTCAAAAGTTTTCGTGAGTAGTTCAGAAGCAAGTACTAGTGGTTATTTGATAGTGAAGAGTAGCTGAAAAGTGGAACGAGAGACAAATCAAATTGTGAAGAAATACCTCTTTGATTCTGTAAAGTCCAAGAGACTAAGTTACAAGAACTATAGTTATTAAAATTATTTGTGACACCAAGTAAAAAAGATACTTGGGTCTCAGGAGATTATTATTGTGAGAAAGAGAGGAGAGAGTTTTGGAGTTTATTGAACGAGTACTGGTCAAAAGAGGCCTGGCTCGTGTTTTGGAGAAATAGTTGCTGGTATGCTGCTGGATTGATGCTGAGAACGGAGAGGGCTTTGATTGGTAGCCTAACATAATCAACAAGGAATAGCTGTTTGGGTCAAGAGGAGATATCATTGTGTGTGAATCAAAAAGGTCAGTCAATAACTTATGCGATAGATTTTCTTTATAATCAGAAGTTAAATTTTTTTTGCGTAAAAGCATATGAATTAAGATTCGAACATTTCAAAAATTTAATAGGAAGTATAAGTAGTTTTGCGAATACCTAAATTTGTTTGTTTAGCTTGTTTTATTAATGGTATCAAGAAAAAAGCGATAAATATTTGTTTGAATTAGATTAACTTATATGGTAAAAGTTTCATTTGGACAGTTATGCCCTCAGGATTTAATTGATAAATTTTCAGAGCATTGCTTTTGATAATAAAGGTATTTGTATGTGCTTATTTATGGTATTTCTATTTTTCCTTTTCCTATTTTATCCCGATAAGGATCAACTAAGAGATACTGAAGCCACGAGAAAGGATAAGTATAACCTAAGATAATTTAGTTATTTTTTTATGACAAAAAGGCACCCTGAGATTTTTCTTAATTTTTTTTATGTATGATTTGCGACAATTGAATAATTAATTAAATAAATACTAATTAATATAAAAGTAAGAGAAAGCAGATCATAACAATATATAACTTGTAGTGTCTCTGAGAAGTGATTTTGTAACTTACATTTTATTCTATTGTATTCTCCTGATAAAAAAGTCCTTGAAGTTCTTCTAGAAGCTATGTTTTTCACATCATGTTTACGAAAGTCTACACACAAATTGATTGACGGCTCGATTAGCGACATAAGTCGCGTAACGTAAACGATCTCAACTGATGCAATGGGCGAAGGAGCCTCCAAACGCGAATTGTCATGAGTCACGGTCACAATCTATCATTCAGGGCTGGCCATGCTCACGTACGAGAAGGTTACTCACGGAATTGACCAGTCGTGAAACTCATGATTACACGTAAGGCGAGCAACACTACTGCCGAAAATTTTTGGAAATTATTTTGTTCATTACCAAAATATTTTAAATTAACTAATAGAACTTTGCTTAAAACTTTTGGTACGAAAATATTTTCAATTATCTATGAATGTCATGAAGCCAATTTAATACAGTTATGCCGTATCAGTCATTAATTTTAAAATCAACTTCAGGTATTAACTAACATTTTAAATGCATAAAATGTTAATTTAACCAACTATATAAGGTTTCATTAACAAACAATACAAAATTAAATAAGTTAGAAAATGTTAAATTGTAGCCAGAAAACTATCAATTGCTTGGTCTAGCAATGGGCTCTGCTTTTTCTCCATTATTAGCGAATATATTTAAGGAATATTTTGAAATAAATATTATATTATTTCTAAAATTTAAAAGCAAATTTAAAACCTACAGTAGGAGGAGATATGTACATGATGTGTTCTCAACATGGTCTCATGGATCAGAGCTGTTGGACACATTAATATAATAGAACACAATAGAGCTAAATAATATAATATAAAAGATAAAGAAGAGACTATTTGCACACTGGCTTCAATGAATTTTCAGTTTTTACTAGGAAAATTTGTAACCACAACAGCTATCCTAATATTACAATGAGTCCAATAGGATACAATTGTTGTAGAGGTATTCTTAGATTTTTCAAGTTATTTTAAAAATTAGAATTTAGTCTAACCATGTTTTATGTATCAGATGATGGGATGTACAAAGCTTATCAAGTGCCAACAACAGACTTTGACAGATCTTTATAAATAACTGTAGTCATACAAATTTCCTAACCAGATCCCCAAAATATTGGAGCTAATAGCAGTAAATCTCCATTTAATGGCATAGTACATTTGGTTGTATTTATTACAGCACCTTTTTGCAAATAGAAATGAAACTCTTCAAAATATTGGCTATCATCTGAGTTTAAAGTAAAATAGAAATTCGATAGACTTAAAAAAACCTCACAAGTGGAAGTGAGTTGGCTAACCTTTTATGATTTATTGTCTCTAGAATGGTTAACTCAGGACATGGGCACCCATGGGCAGGGGGGACGTGCCCCCTAGCTTTTTGGGTGCTTTAAACTATATATGGTTATCCAAAGTATACAAAATATAGTGTGCAACATCTTCGTCTGCCCCCCCCCTAAAAATTTTTATATGGGCGCCTGTGACTCAGGGAAAGCATTGTTCCTATCATGTGGATTTTCTGAAAATTTTTAAGTAGGGCACTGTAGATGTTCCAACATTAGTTTCACTCTAGTCCTTTTTAATAGGTATATTTGATAAGGTTTAGAGTCTATTTCCGAGATTATGAAGTGGGTTGTTGGGTTATCTAATTTTTATTTTCCTCAGTTTCTAGAGTTATTTGTCTGCATGTATTAAACAAGATAATACTCATATTATCCAATATTATATACAGTGATGAGCGCACTAATAACCGGCAAAATAACGCAAAAGATGGAAAACATAATACAATGCGAAACAAAAAGAGATGAAACTAGTGGAGATGGAAATTATCGTTATAAACATATAAATAAATAATTAACATTACATAGTTTCCCACCTTTAGACGTCTGTGACAGGAATAATTTATAAAATTCTACTGTCACAGTGACAGCTGTCATACTCCTCTGATACGTCTAAAGATGGGAAACTACGTAATGTAATGTTGATTTATACGTTTATAACTATCATTTCCACCTCCACTAGTTTCATCTCTTTTTGTTTCACAATGTATTATGTTTTCCATCTTTTGCTCTATTTTGCCGGCTATTAACACGCTCATCACTGTATATAGTGGCTAAACACCCCTTTAGGGGTTACGCAGCTTAAGCTCTCTAGATCTATGTTTTGAGGTAGAGCAGTCCTCATGTTCTTTATTTAATTTTCTCAGTTATTTTTCTCCACTTTTCTTATCTCCAGCTTTTCCTTTCCATTGTCGTATAGCCGCCTTGTTGAGATCATTTACTACTTCTTGTAACCATGTAGATCTTGGTCTTACACGTCTTCTTTTGCCAGCTGGTGTCCATTCCAATGTTGAGAATATCGTCGTAGTTGATCCTGATCTCTTTATGTGTTGTAGCCATTTTGCTCTTTGCTGTTTTATTTTCCACACTAGATCTTTCTTAATTTCTTCCCGTAGTTCAAGGTTCGTTCTTTGTCTAAAATCATTGTCATTTATTTTTATTGGTCCTAATATTGCTCTTAGTATTTTTCTTTCTTGTATAAGGTTTTCCTCTTGTTTTTTGTCATGCTAAGGGTTTCGGCTGCATACATCATCGTCGGTCGAATTATTGTTTTGTTTACTTACTTAAGCCGTCCTCTTGTACCTTACGGTGTCGAGGTAAGTGGAGAAATGAGACGTCTCCATGCCTTTCGGTCGGTAGCTAGTCTTTCTGCTTCTCTCCACCCAATATTTCTTTTTCCGCAAGCCTTTCCAATATTTGCATTCCACGTTCTTGCTGGCCTGCCTCTTCTTCGTTTGTTGTCAGATGCCGCTTTCCATACCCTCTTTACAGTTCTACCTTCACTCATTCTCGCCATATGTCCGAACCACGATAACTGTTTCGTTTCAAGTCTGTCTAAGGTCCTTCCAACACCGCACCTTTCACGTATGTCTTCATTTCTTATACGATCACGTCTGGTCACCCCGGATACCGCACGTAAATATCGCATTTCGCATGCTTGGATTTTACTACGGATGTTGTCGTTCACTGTCCACGTTTCACTACCGTAGAGTAGCACCGGCTCGTATACGGTTTGAAATACTTTCATTTTTGTTTTCAGGCTTACTTCTTTCTTCCTAATAAAACTTTTATTTAGTGCATAGTATAATTTTGTTGCACTCATTACCCTGCTGTTTATTTCTGGTTCTATATTTCCTTGCCCATTCATTGTTGATCCTAGATACTTGAAGTCCTCAACTTGTGTAATGGTCTCATTATTCAACTTAACATTTATATTTTCTTGTGTTTTCGATATTACTAAAGCTTCTGTTTTTTCAATATTTAGGCTACGGCTCCACGGGCGGGAAATTGACGCTAGCAGTAGCGGGAAAATTACGGCAGCAGCACAGCTGTAAAATCTTGGCTCCACGAGAACGACAATTTACAACATGCATAGCGCCGCATCTGGCCGCATCTTGGTTTGTAGTGGTTTCATGCAGAGTCGGCGATAAAGGGCCTGCGATGGATGCACTGCAGGCGGGCGCTCTTATTTGACGAGCGACAAGACACAATACTGCAGTTGAACAGTGGATTGTGGATTCAGAAATCGGCTAGTTGAACCCCAGAATTTTATAATCCGTCTTTACAATAGCCGAGTTGATTTCCGAAGATGGGTAAATTGATTCCCGTTGCCATCTGGGGCTTGGTCGGTGTACTTAATGTTTTCTAGGAATGAGAAAACAATAAATTATTTTATAACATATAGTTTTGTTACAAAAATGTATACCTATATATTTATAATAAAAAATATATCCTACATTGACATGCTAAATCTATGCTAAGGTATTTAAATGCCAGTCTAGGGGTATTATGTACGTTTTTGTCTATTTGGCAATAAGAAGAAAACCAAAGGTACTATCCCTTGCAAGATAATTCGGATGGAATTCCCCAGATTTTTTTGTGCTTGATATCGGCCCAGTCTCTTAATCTGGGGAATTCCATTCGAATTATCTTGCAATGGAGAATATATATAGACCATGGACGGAGAGCATTTACTTAAAAGAACTTTGGGCAATATTCAAAAGTTCCATCTATATTCATAAATGGTGTCCAAACCTGTTAAAAATTGTAAAATGCTGTTACAGGAAAACATAATAGTTTGGTTTTCTATGTCGTTTACCATTAGAAAATCCTCGTTTTTGTTGGTTTTCACCTAGAAATGTTTTAATGTTTATGAGTTTCTTCCATACTTTTTGGTAATTTAGGCAGAAGAGATCGTCGGGCGTTATACATATTTTCGGACCAATTCCACATCTTTGGTAGTCAAGGTACTAATATCGCCATTTCGTAATTCCTCATGCAAAATTTTCATATCACCCATTTTCATAGGTCCACTGACATCTTCTACAGTCTTTCGCTTCAAGGAGTTACTTAACATTTGACGATTGAGCACATCTTCGTTTAATTCACAATGATTGTGGTCATCCATAATTTCCGTCACTACGTTATCCCCTTGGGTTTTTAAAAATGCTTTACATTTTTCTTTTGTCTGCGCACAAAAAAATCAACGCTTGTCATCATGCCGTCATTTTTTAAAGATTTGTGAAAACGCTATTTAAAGCCATTCCTGAGAAGACTAATAAATATTTTTGAAAAAAATAAACGCAGAATTAAATATTACAGTATTATCGAGGGTCAAAAGCCCCTGAGACCTTCTATGTTTATTTTAATAAGTCACAGGGGTAAAAAAAATGAAACTTCCTGTTTATTCTAAGGACTTTTAGCCCCCCGTATTAATGTAATCTTTCATTCTGTGTTTAAATTTTTCAAAAATACTTATTGGTTTTCTCAGGATTTAAAAAAAAATGAATGCGTTTAAAAATATTTCGATCAAAATTTTGCGCCTACGGTCTCAAATAGGGTTAAAGTATTATCCATTTTTGTAATCAGTATTTCAAAAGCTTTTAAATGAGGTGTCACATGATGTACTTTCCCATTTAAAAAAATCAAAGTTATGTCTGTCACCTGAAGAGGCATCGCGTAAAGTTCGAAACATTGATGCTATATTATACTATGATTATTTTAAAAATCGACCTGTCCCAGTGTTTTGCTTATGTGCTAAAAATAAATAAGTTAATAAGGGGGTAACACTTATTCGAGCGCACTGTATGTATTACATTTTATATTTGATTATCATAAATGCATAAGCAATAAAATAATTACAAATTAAAAGCTATTCCCGGGATTCAATTCGACCATCTAAATATTTTGACCCTTCTTAATTTAGATATTTACCTCCGCCCCTGTAAATTACTGTAAAAATGGGTCTGGACTTATCCATCTGCGACATGACCTTGACGACGCGTCTTTTACCGATCTTGAGCGATAGTTTACAGCATCGTGGAGCCGCCCAGTATTATCGTTGTTGGTTTCATTTATCACTCTTCATTTTGCTGCTACTGCTAGCGTCAATTTCCCGCCCGTGGAGCCGTAGCCTTATTCTCATCCCAAATTTCTTAAAGGCTTCATTCCAAACATTCACATTTACTTGCAAGTCTTTTTCTGATTTTGCCACAATAACCAGGTCATCAGCATATATCAACTCTGACACGCAAACTTGTCGAAGTTTATACACCCCAACCCTAGTTCTTTTTACCTTACCCCTGCATTCTTTTGCAATTTCGTCCATTAGAGTGATAAATAACAAAGGACTCAGAACACCACCTTGTCTTACACCTGTCCTTGTGTAGAATTCAAGAGATGAGCAATTGTTCGTTCTTACATTATTACGTGTACATTTATATATACTCTTTATTGCTTGGATTAACTTCGGTTTCACATTTCTACGGTTTAATATTTCCCAGATCTTGTTGTGGCGCCCGATCAAATGCTTTTTCCAAGTCCACAAAACAGAGATACAACTTACTGTTATGCTCTAGGGCTTTTTCTGATAACTGTCTCACCGTGAATATGAGATCGGTTGTACCTCGCCCTGGCCTAAAGCCGCATTGGCTGTCATCCAGTGTGGCCTCGATCTTTTCTCGCAGCTTTTTCTCTAGTATTATTTCGTAGATTTTACTAGCAACTACCAACAATGATATTCCTCTATAGTTAGAACACTTATGTTTATCGCCTTTTTTGTGTAATGGTAGAATAGTTGCAAGCGTCCAATCTCTAGGTATGCATCCGGTACGCCAACAGCTCCTTATGATCTTCCATAGTAATTGTAATCCTTCTCCTTCCATATATTTAATTAGCTCAGCCTTAATATTATCCTGTCCTGCAGCCTTGCCATTTTTTAATTTTAAAATTGCTTCCCTGTATTCTTCGTATGTTATGTCATCATCATCTTGTTGTTCATTTAAATTGTACTCCTCCCTGTCATTCTCTATTTCGTTGTTGTCTCCCATTAATAACTCCATAAAATGTTCTCGCCATCTTTCGGTAATCTCTTCATTTTTTAATAATATGTTACCATCTTTGTCCTCTAAACCTGTTAGTCCGTTTGATTTTTTTTGTCTTAGATTTTTTAAAGTCCTATAAAGCAACTTCGCATTCCCCTTACTATCACTTTCCATTTTATTTCCAAATTCTTCCCATTGTCGATTCTTAGCTTCTTTAATTTTATTTTTAACCAGTATTCTCTGTTCCTTATATTCTTGAGAATTACTTTCACTTTTATTGCTTATATACTTTTTCCACAATTTTTTCTTCTTCTAAACTTCCAATTTTATGTCATTATTCCACCAAGCTGTACCTTTCAGATATCTTCCTTTCGTTACCCCACATACTTTACTCCCAGTTGCGTACACCAGCTCCTTAAAAATGTTCCATAATATTTCTATATCCTCCTCATTTTTCCAATTTGTTTTTCGTATTTCTTCATTTAATTTACGACATGTAATTATTGTTTTGTATATCTTCATTTTCGATTTCTTGCTCAATAATTTATTTTTAGTAATTTTTTATTTGCATGGAAACTCTTATTTGCTGTAATAATCCTTTTTTGATTTCTGTTTCTCTTTCTCCATTGTTTGTTACTAATATTCCCAAATACTTAAATTTTTCGACTTCTTCAAAAATGTATTCTCCTACTCTAATCTTTTTGTTTTCAAAGTTTCTGTCAAATCTCATTATTTTTGTTTTTTCTTGGTTCATTTTTAATACCTTTACTTTTCCTTCTGTTACCATTTCGTTCCATTGTTTTCCTATTTTTTGTTATTAGCACAATATCGTCAGCGTATGCTATTATTTGTCCTCTCGTTCTGAGGGTGCCTTTGTTGATCCTGACGATGTATTCTAGGGCAAGATTAAACAGAGTTGCTGATAACGAATCTCCTTGTCTAACCCCTTTATTTATGGCAAATTCTTCTGTGTCTCCTACTTGATTTTTATACTTACTACAGTTCTACTCATTGTCATCTTTATTAATCTTCTTAATTTCTTCTGTATTCCCATTTCTTTTAGATCTACCATTAATTTTGATCTTTTTATTGTATCAAATGCTTGCTGAAAATCTATAAAAAGCAGTTCAATTTCTATTTTATATCCATGAGCTTTTTCCATGATTTTATATGCTGTGTTTAATAGCGTCAGTCCTATGTAGTTACACATCTGTTGGTCTCCTTTTTTATGAATCGTGATAATTTGTCCTTTGTACCATTCTTCAACCAATATTGGTCTGTAGGTCTTGCCTTGGACCTTGTATGTTAATCTCCTGAACTGCTTAGTAGCTAAGTTTAATATTTATATGTTTAATAGATGAGTCTTTATACAGATTCTGGTTTTATGATTATACATATTATACAGTGCGTCCATAAAGTAACGCATAAATTCATTAATTCGTAAACCGGCAACTTTGAGAAAAAATCCCGAAACAGGTCGATTTTTATTTCTAAATTACAATTTTTTAGCATATATATCATACTAGTGACGTCATCCATCTGTGCGTGATGATGTAATCGATGATTTTCTTAAATAAAAATAGTGGTCATGTGATAGCTCATTTGAAAGGATATTCAATTCTCTATTAAAAAATATAAACATTAATATAATTATTTATACGGAGTGTTCAAAAAAAAAATTTAATCAAATTATTTGAGACAAAAAGAAGAATATTATGTAATTTATTTAATTCAAAATACGTTTTCCTGTTGTCAGAAAACTGGAAAAAGTGTTGATTTGACAAATAAATATTCTTTTTTACTTAAATTCAATGTTAAAGCTGCCACCCACCTGCCTCATAGCAGTTTGAACATATTCGTTTAAGCGAAAATCAATGTTTATTTTTCAAATAAACATTTTTTTTAGTTTTCTTACAATAAGAAAACGTATTTTGAATTAAATAAATTACATATTCTTCTTTTTGTCTCAAATAATTTAATTTAAATTTTTTTTTGAACACCCTGTTTAAACAATTATGTTAACGTTTATATTTTTTAATAGTGAATTGAATTGCCTTTCAAATGAGCTATCACATGACCCCTATTCTTATTTGAAAAAATCATCGATTACGTCATCACGTCCAGATTGATGACGTCACTAGTATGATACATATGCCAACAAATCGAAATTTAAAAATAAAAATCGACCTGTCTTTTATTTTGTGAATAAACAATAGAAGCCGACATTTTTGGGTTTTTTGTTGATCTCCATTTTTAAACCACCCTTCTAGCATTCACAAAAAAGATTGTGCATTGTGATGATTTCACCATATATTTCTGCATTGTGAACCACAAAAGTATTATTATCTGGATATTGCAAAAGGTAGTAATTTGTTCCTTAAACATTGCTCTTTTTTTAATTATTAAGCTATTTTATATATTTGAATAAAAAATCCGCAAAAATACAGACAGAATAAGCAATATGACGTAAATACATGCAGTATATTACAAAACTAAGAAAATAAAGAGAGAAGAGAAGCAATTATTGGCTTCTAACATTTAAAACATTGAAACAAATAACACAATTTGTATAGTTATGGTAAAAGTGATGATAAATATCAAAGTACAGTGGAACCTCGATAACTCGGATTAATCGGGACCGCGGCCGATCCGGGTTATCGAAAATCCGAGATAACCGGAGAATATGGTAAAAATTAATAAAATACGGTATACTTGATAAACTCCGTTAGAATTGAAATAACATGAAATATATTTATAAATATGCACAGTACCTACTCATTAAAATTACTAAAAAAACACCAAACACAAACGTAAGCAAACGGAAGCGAACAATACAAGACACACAATACAGTCACAACGATGTAATGTTATTTAAGAACAGTGAAAACTAAAGACCATTGTTTATAAAAGAATTTTTTAAATAGTCTTTCCTAAACAATGCTAAGACAGTTTGAAATAAAAAGGAATAGGTATTTTTACTACAGACAGGTGGCTGTTGTTTCTGCGGCGTGTGCTATGAGTCATTTTTAATATCGTATAGTTCAAATTACACACATACACATTATCTCTTAAATATTATATTACATACATTTTTATTGTTGAAAGGTTTGTCTGATAATTAACTATTTTGATGGGAAATAAGCCACAATTAAATTGAAAAATACAAAATATTGAAAATCAAAATGTTTATCTGATGAAAATCGGTCCGGGTTATCGGGGGCCGACTTATCGGGGTTCCACTGTAATTGGTTAAAGAAATAGCTGGCTCTAAAATAAATGACGTAATAATGAGATAACACCCTGGCAAAAGACAATAAAGTGTGTTTAATATGGGTGTCAGTCAATCAGCCACAATAAGAACAAATCTTGGAGATGAACCAACGGAAGCGATCCAGATTCTACGAGGCGTTAGACAAGGATGTATACTTTCACCTATATTAAATCTAACCTATATTCAGAAGAAATATTTAGTGAAGCCTTGGAAAATTGCGAACATGGGATACTCCTAAATGGAGAACGCCTAAACAACATTCGCTATGCAGAGGACACCATTATTTTGCAGACAGTTTGAACAGTTTACAGCAACTAATAAACAAAGTTTATTATGCTGACGGATCCGAAGATGTAGAAATACGAAAGAGAATAACGCAGGCAAACAGAGCTTATTTTGCCCTCTTCCATATATTTCAGTCTAAAAAGTCCACAGAAAGACAAAGATGAGAATATATAAAACCTTAATTCGACCAATAGCATGCTATGGCAGTGAAGCATGGGTCCTGAAAGAAACATCCAAAAACAAACTCGACACATTCGAAAGGAAAATAGTGAAGAGAATACTAGGACCTGTGAGGGAAAACAGAATCTTCTGAAGCTGATACAACAACGAGCTTTATCAACTTTATAAGGAAACATCCCTGTCAGACTTCATTGAATACAAATATTGCAATGGACCGGACATGTGATAAAAATGGGAGAGCATAGGCTACCAAAAAGAGCATTGAATGCTAGAATGCAGGGAAAGAGGCCTGTTGGAAAGCCAAGAAAACGCTGGAAGACACAGTAAACAGGGACGCACAAGCCCTTTTAGGAGTCCGTGTATGGAGAAGAGCAGCCACAGACAAGCAAGGGTGGAGGCAAAAAATAAAGGAGGCCAAGGCTCAATTTTGTAGTGCCGTAGAAGAAGAAAAATAAACAAAGTAAATGAAGTAAGTGAAAGATTTGGACTACAAGTAAACACATCAAAAACTAAATTTATGGTCATCAGCAAAAATAAAATTAGAGACACCCAACTGCTTATCAAGAATAGACCAGTGGACCGAGTAAAACAGTATACCTATCTTGGAACAGTAGTAAACGAACAATGGGATCTCTCACAAGAAGTAAAATGTAGAATAGAGAAGGCTAGGAGTGCATTCAATAACACGGCCAAACTCTTTAAAAGCCACAACCTAAATCTGTAGATAAAAGTAAGGCTCCTACGATGATATATCTTCTCAATATTATACTACGGAATTGAATCCTGGACACTCACTGAAGCGATGGGTAAAAAACTTGAAGCCATCGAGATGTGGCTATACAGGCGAATCTTAAAGATATCATGGACCAATGATACTGTATTACGAAGAATGGGGAAAAAAGGGGTGATGTAGACCATAAAAAAGAGAAATTTAAAATATCTCAGACACATAATGAGAAACAGCACTAAATACAGATTACTGAAAGTAATTCTTCAAGGCAAAGTATTCGGAAAGCGAGGATTCGGGAGAAGAAGAATATCATGGTTAAAGAACCTTAGGAAATGGTTCTCCACACCAACAACTAATCTATTTAAAGCATCAGTTAATAAAATAGTTATATGCCAAAATGATGGTCAATATTCGAAACGAATAGGCACCAAAAGAAGAGAAGAAGAATGTGGGTGCCGGGTCATGAAAGGGTGCATGGGATTGAACTAGCAGATCTGTTGGCAAAACAAGGTCTGAGAGAAACTTTTGAAGGCCCAGAATCTTTCTGTTGCTATGAAAAACGAAGTTCACAAATGGCTGATAAGGAATCATAAAAAAAATAGAGAGCCACTCAAGAGCAAATACAGACTAAAAAATAATCAAGAATATTGATAAAAAGCTCTCAAACAATATGATGAACCTCAATGATATAAGGAAGGAATTCACTGGTCAACTAAGGTTTAAACTAGAAGAGATCCTAAAACTACCAATAAGAAAACTGTTGGCCTTCGTTGAGGATACAGAACTTATTAGAGTTATGTGTCCTCAAAATAAAATAAGTGGTTCTATAATAAATCCGAAAAGCGGAATGTAGCAGCAGAAAACGAAAAATGTAAAATAGAAGCAGCACTACAGAAATGAATATTTGTTGGTAATAAAGGATCAAAATAAATATTAATTTTAGTTATACAAATGCATAAGGAAAACAACTAATGGGACAACAATAATAATATTGGAACTTACACAAACATTTAGGGGGTTTAAGAGAACAAAAGCCCCATAAAATTTTTATGTAAACATATTAAAAAAGAAGCTGCACCCCGATAAAAACTGGCTTGTAGAAAAAATACTAAGAGGCAAAAAAGTTTTAAACATTGTGTTTAACTAATGGTACAACATTAACAATGGTAATTTAATTGGAACATACACAAAAGTTTAGGGGGGGTTAAGTGAACAGAACCCCCTTAAAATTTTTATGGGGTATAAAAATTTCACTGTTTTTTTTTAAGATTTTCCTGCCATAAGAATGCTGTAAGTCCATTTTCAATAAAAAATCTGTAATAGTTTTCAATACATTGGAAAAATATCGATTTTCATTTTGTAACTTCAAAGGGTTGTAACTTTTTTTAAATTGAAGTATTTTTGGTCGCAGAATATGTGTATTAATGTATGACCTGCCTTTTTGTTACGTCCTGTATATTATAGGTAGTATAGCTCCTCGTGTATTACAAGCTCTATACAACATCACTACAAGAGAATGAAAACATATTTCAATATTAAAATATAGCGATGAGCACGCTAATAACCGACAAAATAACGCAAAAGATGAAAAATATAATACATTGTGAAGTGAAAAGAGATGAAACTATACTAAATTTATAATCAAGATGCAGTAGAAATAAACAAACCAAGACATGTTAAATGCTACTAGGGGCACTCCCGAATCATAATGTACAATGTATACAGGGTGTTAGTAAATAAGTATGAAAAATTTTAAGGGCTAATTCTACATGAAAAATTAATGCCAGTTTGCTCTATAAACATATGTCCGCAAATGCTTAGTTTCGGAGATACAGGGTGTTGAAATTTTTATTTCAAACTGCCAATTTATTTATTGCTCTAAGACCAGTTGAGCTATGAAAATGAAATTTGGTGAGATTTAGGAGGTAGTTATTATGAATTTTATGACATACAATTAAGAATTTTGTATTCATCATTGGCGCGCCTACGGGCAATGGTCTGAATTATTTTAAAGAAAAATATAGTACGCCACTGAGATATTTCGAATTAGAAATTATTTTTAAATTCCACATCTAATTTATGATAAAAAACCTTTCTTGCCTTTTTTTCATATGATGCACCGTTTTTATGCAGAAAAATAAAACATCTTGGCGCATATTTTTCATTTCTTAATACATGGTCAAGAACTATCCAATATAATAATACTAAACTAGAACAATAATAGAAGATATTACTAATACCATTTCAATTAAGTGCAAAGCTGCAAGAAATGTTTAAAATAATCTCCTTTACAGGTAACAGAAGAATTTTATATTTATCATTGCCGCGCGTACGGGTAATGGTCTGAATTTTTTTAAGAAAAAAATAGTACACCACTGAGATATGTCAAAATAAAAATAATTTTTGAATTCCTCCTTCAATTGACGACAAAAAATCTTTCATGCCTTTTTTGCCGTTTTTATGCAAAAAAATTAAATATCTTAACGTTTACAAATTATTTGAACTAAGTTTCTATGCATATGGAAACTACCTCAAATACTTGGTAAGCTTTAAGATGTTTTATTTTTTTCTATAAAACGGCGCCTCGTATGAAAAAAAGGCAAGACAGATTTTTTGTTGTAAATTGAACGAGGAATTCAAAAATGATTTTTAGTTTGACATATCTCAGTGGCGTACTATTTTTTTCTTCAAAAAATTCAGACCATTACCCGTACGCGCGCCAATGATGAACATAAAATTCTTCTGTTATCTGTAAAGGAGATTATTTTAAACATTTCTTGCAGCTTTGAACCTAGTTAAAATCTTATTAGTAATATTTTGTGTTACTATTCTAGTTTAGTATTATTATATTGGATAGTTCTTGATGATGTACTAAGAAATGAAAAATAAGCGCCAAGATGTTTTATTTTTCTGCATAAAAACGGTGCATCATATGAAAAAAAGGCAAGAAAGGTTTTTTTATCATAAATTAGACATGGAGTTTAAAAATAATTTTTAATTCGAAATATATCAATGGCGTACTATTTTTTTCTTTAAAAAAATTCAGACCATCGCCCGTAGGCGCGCCAATGATGAATACAAAATTTTAAATTGTATGTCAAAAAATTTGTAATAACTACCTCCTAAAACTCACCAAATTTCATTTTCATAGCTCAACTGGTCTTAGAGCAATAAATAAAGTGGCATTTCTCCGAAACTAAGCATTTGCGGACATATGTTTATAGAGCAAACTGGTATTAATTTTTCATGTAGAATTAGCCCTTAAAATTTTTCATATTTATTTACTAACACCCTGTATACATTGTAAATCAAGGAGTACGGCAAGGTGATGATCCATTATCATCTTTAATGTTTAGCATAATATTGGAAAAGGTTATACACGAAGCAAATATTAATAGAACAGGTCTAATACATCATAAGAAGCACCAGTGCTTAGCATTTGCTTAGCATTTGACAACCTGGTAATATTGGCTAGGAGCAAAGCAGAACTGATGGAAACAGCCCAGAAGCTCGAGGAGAAAGCGGTGACCAAAGGATTACATTATCAACAAAAAAAAATCAAAATATATGGAATGGTCAAACAAACAATTTACTCAGAGTCAATACATAGGTAACGATGAAAACAACAAAAGGAATCCAATATAAATTCGAAGTGGAAAGGTTTGAATACTTAGGAAGTATTTTCACAAGGGACTCTATATCCAAGAAGAAATATGTAGAAGAATTATGTCAGGTAACTGTGCCGTATATGCTCTCAACAAGCTGTTGAGAAGTAAAAATATATCCCGATGAGCAAAGTTAAGAACCTACAAAACCGTAATAAGGCTAATCGTAACTTATGCATCTGAGACATAGACTATATCAAAATAACAGCAAGAAATGCTATTTGTTTGGGAGCGAAAAGTGCTGCGCAAAATCTTTGGTGGGAAAACATAAAAGTCAATGGATGCGAAAATAAACAAGGAGCTATCAGAGTTTATCAAGAGCCTAATAAACTAGCAGTAACAAGAGCTTAACGAATTAGATGGCTGGGTCCCTTCCAGAGAATGAGTTCAGTGAGAGTGCCAAAAATGATAATATATAGTGCGTTGGCAGGAAGAAGGGGAAGACCGAAGTCAAGATGGGGCAATGATGGAGGTCAAAGAAGACATGACAAGACTTAACCTAACCTACTGGAAAAGGAAAGCTAACGAGAAGCGAGAATGGAAGAGAATAGTACACCATGCCATGGGCCTGTAGTGCTCATATATTATTATTATTATACATTGTAACTTATGATTCGGGAGGGCTCCTAGTAGAATTTAGCGTGTCTTGGTTTGTTTATTTCTACTGCAACTAGATTGTAACTTTACTATAGTAAAGGTGGAAATTATGAATATATAGTCCAGAGAAATAAGATTTTTCTCGTGACACAACCCACTCCAGGCCGAATCCAAATTTTTTGAATAGTATGGACATCTATAATAATAACCTATATGTTTTCTGCAGCCGATTTTGATGATATACATAGTTATAAACAAATGAAGATCAAAATACGGTAATATTTTTGCACTTTTCGTCTATTACCAAAAAGTTAAGCATTTTAAACAAATTTGAGAGTAAGAAACTCATAAATCATCTAAAAAATTTCAATATGGCGTTCGCTGAATATGTCTGTCCTTATTGGTAGCTCAGAAAATTGCAAAATAAATCATAAATTTTGAGTTTTTATAAATATTCATAACTTATGTAAAAATGAACTTAGAATCTTCTTATTACACGAATTGCTGAGACTTCTTGTGCTTAAATTAGATTTTAAATTCCAAAGCAATTGGTCAAATAGTTTAAAAGTGATTTAATTTGTTTATCCCAAATTCAGTTTTTTTGCAACACTAAAAGTCAGAAAATTATGAGATTACAGTAACACTTCTGACAGTTTATGGAAGAACATTTATACTATTGACTTAATTAAAAAAAAAATGACAAAAAGTAATTTTAAACAGTCAAATTATTTTGTAAAAACACGTCGATTTTTTGCTTACTTATAAACAATTAAAATAACTTTTTAACCATTACCCATAGAAAAATTATTTTTTCATATTTGGAAAGACTAAATTTTTATACACATTTAGAAAAAAAATAATTGTCCTAGGACAATTAGGGACGAAGTTAGCCCCCCATTTTTTTACTTCACATGTTTTTGCAAAATAATTTTGCAGTATTTAGAATTATTTTTTGTCATTTTTTTTTAATAAATTAATAGTATAAATCTTCTTCTTTCATAAACTATCCAAAGTATTAGTGTAACTTCATCATTTTCTGACTTCTAGCGTTGCAAAAAAAATTAATTTGGGATAAACAAATTAAATACCTTTTAAACTATTTGACCAATTGCTTTGAAATTTAGGGTATGATTTAAGCACCAGATGTCTCAGCATTCCATGTAATAATAACGTTCTAAGTTAATTTTTACAGAAGTTATGAATATTTATAAAAACTCAAAATTTATTATTTATTTTGCAATTTTCTAAGCAACCAATAAGGATAGACATATTCAGCGAACGCCATATTGAAGTTTTTTATACGATTTATGAGTTTCTCACTCTTAAATTTGTTTAAAATACTTTTTGGTTGTAGACAAAAAAAGCGAAAATTTATGGTTTTTTTATCTTCATTTGTTTATAACTATGTATATCATCAAAATCGGCTGCAGGTAACATATAAGTTATTAATATAGATGTCTATACTACTCAAAAAATTTGGTTTCGGCCTGGAGGGGGTTGTGTCACCAACAGGATATTTTTTTTCCTTATTTCTCTGAACTAATAAATGTATAAATTAACATTACATTATAGTATTTTTACTACAAAAACGTTACTACGTAGGTCAAAATTTTTGACGTAAGAGAACTGTCAAAACATTAGAATGTGACTTTTCATTATTGCCATGTTTATAATAAACATGACAATAATGAAAGGCACATTCTAATGTTTTGACAGTTCCCTTACGTCAAAAATTTTGACCTACGTAATAACGTTTTTGTAGTAAAAATACTATACATAGTTTCCCACCTTTAGATGTATTGGAGGAGTATGACAACTGTCACTGTGACAGGAGAATTTTATAAAATACTTCTGTCACAGACGTCTAAAGGTGGGAATCTACTAATATGTAATGTAATGTTAATTTATACGTTTATATCGATAATTTCCACCTCTACTAGTTTCATATCCTATTATTTTACTGTATTATGTTTTCCATCTTTTGCATTATTTTGTTGGTTATTAGCGCGCTCACCACTGTATAGGAAACTTGATGAATTCAAATTTCACTCAATCAAAACAAACACAACATAAAATTTGGTGTCTGTAAAAAATAGCAACACTTGAAAATTGCAAATAATACTCTTAAATGAACATAAAAACAACGTTAACAGCGAATATGTTATTGTTTAAATTCAATTTTATGTATTTGTTATGGAAAGCAGATAATAAGAAATGTTTTCCTGTAAGTAGCTTAAGTGTAAATATTGCAAAAGTTATTTTTAAATTTGTTATTTAAATCGATATATAAGTGCGGGAATTAGAACCGGTGATGTAATTATTTACATACATAAAGTAAATGCGCAAATGGAAATTTAAAAAGTTTTTCTCACTTTAAGAAGACTGTCATTCCAAATTGTGAGGTTAAGTATTGAACAGATTCCAAATAATGACCATAGAGATAATGACAACAAAACCCACATAGATGCTCAAACAGTCCATGACAATAAAAAATTTTGGGATTTTTACATCAAATCAACACACTATAAAATCTAAATTTAAATTCAAATGTACAATATGACGCCATATTCCGTACATTTTCAAGTATAGCTTAAAACCCAAAACCGTTTCTTAATATTTTAAAAAGGATAAATAACTAAATTTTGAAAATATAGAAACTTCAAAAGGGTGTCTGGTCCATGTCGGTATGTTATTATTCTTCAGCTGGGTACTTACCAGTTACGTATTCGTCGTCACCAACTTGCTGCAATCGGAGTGGATAAACGGGAGATACGTAGTAGCCACGTCAAAATTTTAGGGCGGTCGTCACTGGACGAGTTCTGAACACAAGTGCGCGTCACAGAAATGGCGGATCACGAGCAAGATATTGGCTTGTCAACAGGGACGGCTTCAAACCCAATGCCCAAACTTCATTCACAAAAGAAAAAATCCTTGTATTTACATCATACACTTTTCATTCGATTTATCGAAAGGAAATGTTTTTATTATACGAAGTTCTCCAGATTTGAGCGTTATTTTAATTAAAAATACTGTATGGAGGAAGAAATTGCCCTAAGTTAGTTGTGCTAAGATTTCAGGGTCTTTTGATTGGTTGCGTTGCTCCGGTAATCATCTTTTCTCAAGTGAATCTTACTTACTCTAACTTGGAATTAATGAATACAACTAAGTCAAAAAATACATCGTGGGCGTACTGGGAAAATCCACTAACTCACAAAAGTAGTTTTGAGAAAAACGTATTTAAACATTAAGTATTATACCTAAATACCTTATGGATTACCTCTAAAAAAATCGGGTATACGCTGTGAGCTCGTACGTAGAGGGGATATTTACAAATTTGCAAGCGCCAGTAGTGGCAAGTCTGTAAACGTTTACCGGAAATTTGACATAAATGTCAAAGTGATTAATTTAAAATTAAAAGTAAAAACATTAATTATAAAAAATATTAGTTGGTCAAAGCTGTGGTATATATTTTTACCTTAAATATACTTACGTTTTAAATACTGAATTTAAGTTTTTTTAATGTTCCGTAATATGTAATTATAAATTAATCTATTAATCTTAGCGCCATCTACACGATAATTGTCAAAGTATCCGAAGTAAGAAATTCATATTTTATCAATAGAATGTCAAAATTATTAGCAAAATCTTAAAAAAGATCGATTACAATTTAATTACTTTTTTGCGTTGTAAATATTAAGCGATAACAATTAAATAATAAATTTAAATAATATATAAATAATAAATACGCTCTGAGCTTCGCTGGTGTCCCGCTGGTGTCGGATTACTAATGCAACTTTCACCGGTAATTTTTAAATTTATTATTTAATTGTTATCGCTTAATATTTACAACGCAAAAAAGTAATTAAATTGTAATCGATTTTTTTAAGATTTTGTTGAGCAAGGTGTTGCAATTCTTCCAGTGTTCCCGCTAGAAGTACGGTATCGTCAGCATATCTTATATTATTAAGTGGCTCACCGTTTATTATTAGGCATTCATTGACTTCGGCCAACGCTAATTCTGAGATGGCTTCACTATATAAATTAAATAACAATGGTGATAAAATACACCCTTGGCGCACTCCACGACGAATCTGGATATCCTCAGTCAGTAGTTCATTTTCAACTCTCTTACTGCCCAGTAAATTGGCATATGCAAATATTTCAATGCATGGGCTCCTACGACATAATTTTAACGACACGTACCACGTACCATTTCGCTTACAAGACCAGGCTATCGTAAAACTGGTTGTTGCCCTGTTGGGTATTATCAGGTTGAGTTTCTAGTATGACAAACTCAGGAATCTGCTCATGTATTTCATTAGGGATTTGATCTACAACTACTTCTTGGTTATAAATCTCCCGTTCGACTTCGCTTCTGATGGTATCGCCTCTAGTCTATGGGATAAGATTATTTCTTATAATTACTGCTTTCTTATTTATCGCAGATTTATTTCTTATAGATCTGCTATTCGTTGTTAAGATTCTTGATCATTTGGGTCATTATCATCATAAGGTTTGTTCCAACATGAACTTTTGGACGGTCCAGAAACCGTCACGAAACTACTTGTACCGTTTCTTGTTCGCATGTTCGTAGTTGTATCCCCAGTTATCGTCCCATGACGGTAATTTGGAAACCGATGTTGGAACGGTTATCTGACTGATAACTGATTTATCTACCATTATCATATATTTGTCATTTTTGTTGGTGACAGCTTGTGTGCTTTTAGGGGATCAAATCCTCAAAAAATTTAAAGAATTAAATCCTAGTGCGCAAGTCAGTCCAACCAGCACATTATGCATTTGCCCGATTACTGAAATGATAATCATGATACCGTCACCGAAAGATCACAATTCATGTTGGAACAGTGGGAAGGACGATCCGTGCGATTTTCTTAAAACTAAGAAACTTGGCAATCACGCGTTTACACAAGTTCCAAGGCTCCCCATAAACCGCACTCTCGGAAGGTAGTTTCAGTTTGGCGCGATAACTATAAAAGGGTGTACAGTCTGTACAGAGCGTTTTGTATACGCTTTAGTAAGTCCTAGTCTAGTGCCGACCACTAGACTAGTAACACGCGTGCGAGCGGAGCGGAGCAGAGAAGCAGCGAAGAGAAGCCAACGAGTAGTGGGGATTGTTCGGCTGGGGACTTCTTAGTCCTACCTCGAATGTAAGCGAGGTAACAGTTGAGCGTTTTCACTCTCCGAGGCGAGAAGACGACGAGGAGCCAACGGTGAAAGAGGTTGTACGACTAGCAGGAATTTTCATTCCATCACGAATGTAAGCGTGATAGCGAAATCGTGCACTTCTAAGCCTTAGGCAAGAAGGAGAGGCAAAGGCCGATCGACTGGATGTGGTGAAACTTAGGGAATTTTATTTTATTGGATTCTCTGAGACGCCGCAGCTAGAGATCGGTTAGCAGAAGAAGCAAGGCGGGCTCGACGGGAGCCCGCTACGGGATATCTACTGTGCCTCCGTAAGGGAAGGGTGTAGTTTAAAACACTGCACCTCGACACTGCAGGGTGTAGCTTTTGTGAAACTACATCGATGCAGCCCCGGCCCCTAGGTCAGTAGATCGAGAAACTCAAGTGGAACCCGTACTCAGTTCTGTCTGGGTACGTGAACAACCGCGAAATTGTGCAGGGAGCCAACCCTGAAACCGATGTGGTGTCGGGCCAATCGGTAGACAAAAAGGCTTCATCCAAAATTAGGACCGTTCGCCCCCAACCAACTGATCGAGCTAGGTCTCGATCACTGCCCCGATCCATGGCGCAACCCCCGCCAATTAATGAGAGCCCACGCAAAGTGGGCTCTAACCTGTTTCAGCACCTGCAGACTGATAACGAGGGGTACTCATCCTCATCCATGGACGAGAAAGACGGCTTCAAACAGCCAAAGAGCAGCGACAAGAGGAAGAAGAGGGAAAAGAAGAAAAAGAGTGAGGAAGAAACGAGGAAAGAAGAGAAGAAAAAAGAGGAGCCCATGGAAGACGAGATAGCAGAAACCAACAGAGGTACCACCAAGCGTGGAAAAGAAAGCGACGGTGAGGCAGAGGTTATGTCGGAGAAAATAACCAAGACGAACCAAGACGGCGATTTGAGGAAACTCCTGGACGAAGTGACGGCACAGAGAGATCAACAAATGACAGTTATAAACGGAATGAATAGCGAGATGGCCAGGATGTCTGAAGAAATTAAACAATTGAGGGGAGAATTGACAGCCCAAAGAATATTCTTCGAGGACCTCCTCGCACACGCACGGAGCCAAACTCCAGTAGTTTCCCAGCCAGTTACTGACACTACTCAACAGAGGCCAATCGCAGAAACCCAACAGAAGCCAGTTTCTGAAACTCAGCAGCCGATCCCTGAAGCCAAAAAGCCGTCAGCGGGCGAAAGGATCCAAAAAATCAGAGGCCAAACTCCAAAGAACAGAGAGGAATTCCCACCACTCCCAGAAGACGAGAAGAGAACATGGGAAGATAAAGCAAAATCCGCCATGAGTGCCGCTTCACCAAAAGCGCAGGATTCCTATAATCTGCCCCGAGGACCACCCCCCATCCACCCAACTACAAGCACAAGTGGAGATGCGCCTGCCGCACGGCACCCCAGTGTTACAGAGACGAACATGGAGACAAACCAGGAAGAAGAGAACACCGCGTTACCTGAACAACAGGTAACCCGTGCAAGAAAACCGCCTGTAATAAAATTACAGAGCGTCAGCGAAACAGGGGCTATCCTCAAAATAGCCCAATCACAAAAAGTGATCACTACCAACAGGATCTCCAGGACCGGACGAGAAACCCTCATCCAGGCGAATAGCCCAGATGATTACAGAAAGATGACGCATATCATCGAAGAATATGCAAAGTCACTGAAAGACAGGAGACTCCAGTGGATAGCCTTCCCATTCGAAGAGGAAGTCAAGCCAAAAATGGTAATAAGAGGGCTACCCACCAACACGACAGAAGAGGAAATCAAAAACGACATAGCAGTGCAGTACAACATCGACTGCCAAGCTGCAAAAAACATGTCGACGAGATCAGGTCCAAGACGACAACTTCCAATGTTCGTCATAACCCTGAACAAGGAGGACGTCGAGGCGGCGAGGCGCATCACCAACTTGTGCCATATGAAGGTCGTGGTAGAAGACCTTCGAAAATCGACAGGACCAACGCAGTGCTTCAACTGCCAGGGATACCACCACGCCCAGAACGCGTGCCACAAGGACCCTAGGTGCGTCAAATGCGGTGAGGACCACCCCACGAAACAATGCAAGAGGGCCAGAGAAGTCAAAGCCACTTGTGCCAATTGTCAAGGCAGCCACCCGGCCAGCTACAGAGGATGCCCCAGATGCCCTACATGGGGAAGACCCCCACCAAGGAGGCCACAACAACAGCCACAAGCAAGCCACCGGGATATCCTACGCCCAGGCCGCGCAGAACGCACAACAACAACAACAAACAGCGATCCCTGACGAGGACTACTTAGTCAGAATAGTGACTAGGGTAGTCAAAGAGGTCATATTAAGCACCAGGGAGGCACAGAAGTAATGCTGACAGACAGGGGATACTTGAGGATAGGCTCCTGGAATCCAGGAGGAATATCAACAAACCAGAACATCATGGATGAAATCGCAAGTAGATACGAGATGGACATCGTAGCAATCCAGGAAACCAAGTTAACTAACAACTTTAACTTAAAATTCCCTGGATACGATGTTTACAGGAACGACCACACCAGAAGATCAGGAGGAACGGCCATCTTAGTAGAAAAGGGAATCAGACACACCAGTTTCACGACTCCACCACTGGTCAACATGGAGGCTACAACAGTAGAAGTGAAAATGAGGCAAGGAGCAGTAAGAATCACATCAGCTTACGTAAGACCACAAGACCCTTTAATGGACGATGACCTAGATGCGTTCCTAAACATCGCCGAACCATCCATCATAATAGGAGACCTGAATGCAAGATCCCCCATCTGGAACGACAGAGCTACGAACCGAAACGGACGACTACTAAATAGATACATAGAAAACAATGAAAACACAATAGCAATGGGCCCAGAAGAACCTACCCACTACCCAGGAAATGGACTTCCAACCCATATCGACATAGTTGTGGCCAAAAACCTAGGACTGCAATCAGAATTAATTACGCTGGACGAAGGATCAACTGACCACCACCCCATCCTACTAGAGATCGGAACATGGGAAGAGACAAACCCACCAAAGAGAACAAAAAAGAAAATAAAGTGGACAAACTACAAAAGACTAGTAAGTGAAGGAATAAATATAGTGCCAGTGATAAACAATCCAGAAGAAATAGAAGGAAAAGTCCTAGAACTCGAAAACATCATACAAGAGGCAATCAGAAGCAGCACAACAGAGGAAGAAGTCGAGATCTACATGGGAAGGTTCAAAGATATTCCACAAGAAACACAAGATTTGATAAGGGAAAAAAATAGAGCAAAACAAACAGCAAGAAGAACAAGAAATCGAGTAGACAAATCCTGGGCAAATATTTTAAACAGAGAGGTCAAAACGGCCCTACAACTCCACCGTAGTAAAAAATGGGACAACTTTGTACAAGAGACGGAAGAAAAAGACTCAAAAATGAAAAATGTGTGGAAACTCCAGAAAATGTTGAGAAGCGACAGAAAACCCATCCCCCCACTACATGGAAGACACGGTATGGTATACACCATAGAGGATAAAGCAGAGGCGATGAGGGCTACACTCGAAAGGGAATGCGACCTAAACTACCACCAAGACGAAGACGACGACTTCCTGGAAGAAGTTGAAGAACAAGAAGAAGGACCAGAAGACCCAGAGGACTTCATTCCCCCAACATCACCGGAAGAAATCAACGAACACATCAAAAACAGTTCGCCGAGAAAAGCGCCTGGCTTAGACGAAATAACAAACAGAGCCCTAAAATATTTGCCCAGAAAAGCTATAGTGTACTTCACAAACATAGTGAACGCGATACTAAGATACAAGATATTCCCAAACAGATGGAAAGAGGCCCATGTCATCATGATCCCAAAACCTGGAAAGAACCACACATTCCCGCAGAACTACAGGCCAATCAGCTTACTTCCAGCAATCAGCAAGATAGTGGAAAGAATCATTCTAAGCAGACTGCAAGCGGAAACGAACAGGCTAAATATCATCCCAGAAGCTCAATTCGGATTCAGAGCAGAGCACTCCAGCGAGCTACAAGTACTCAGACTAACCGAGTACATAGCAGCTGGTTTCAACGACAAGCAGTACACTGGAGCAGCGTTCCTGGACGTAAGTAAAGCGTTCGATAGAGTCTGGCACAAGGGGCTCTTATACAAAATGCGTGATTACGGGTACAGCGGGGCGATGACGAGACTAATCTCGTCGTACTTAGACGGCCGGACTTTCAGGATTCGGATAGGACAAGTCCTGTCCGAGCTCGGAAACCCGGAAGCTGGAGTACCCCAGGGAGCGGTCCTGTCACCCCTGCTGTACACGATATACACCGCTGATGTACCTAGAACACCAGGTACCCTCATGAGCCTCTACGCCGACGACACAGCGATAGCGGCCAAACATAGAAATGTAGATATAGCAGTGACCAACCTGCAAACAGCGTTAGAAGAAATAGAAGAATGGAGTATAAAATGGAAGATAGCCATCAACTCAGATAAAACGCAAGCGGTTCTATACAAGAAAGGAAGACAACAGCCAGAGGAACAGCTGACGTTGCAGAACAGACCCATCGAGTGGAAAAACGAAGCTAAATACCTAGGAGTCATCATGGACAAAGGATTAACCTTCCAAAAGCAAGTAGAAGCCACAGTCCGAAAGGCCAACATAGCAAAAGCAACACTAAGAGGACTCACAGGCAGGAAAAGCAAACTAAGACTGAAAACAAGGTTAAGACTGATCAATAGTATAATCCTACCGGTATTAACATACGCGTCTCTCGCATGGGGACATGTAAGTAACACACACAAGAAGAAGATCCAAGCAGCCCACAACAACAGCTTGAGGGAGGCCGCCAGAGTCCCAAGATATGTAGCTGAAAGATTCCTGTTCAGAGAACTCCAACAGGTGAGAGTCACCGAAATCATGACAGATAAGGCAAGGACCAAATTCGCGGAACTGGAGCACCACCCAAATTACATACTGCGAGAGACGCTAAGGTATGATGAGTTCCACCGATGGAAGCACGGACGTCCGAAGCAACAAATAGTGGGATAAGAGTACAAAAGTGATAAGTGATAGTAGTGAGTTCGTAGCTCGAAAACAAGTGCCGAAGACAGCGTTACATACGAAGATCAAGTACCACGACCGCCTCTAAGGTAAGTGAATTTTAGAAAATTACAGAAGGGCATAAGCCCCCAAAAAAATATAAATAAAATAAAAAAATGGCGAAAGCCCCCAAAAAAATTATAAAAAACCATAAAACACATACAAACTCGAGCAACGAGTCATCGGGCGGAGCCCACCAGGGCTCAGCACGATGACTCGGGGCCCAAGCAAGCAATTTTTAGTTCCGCGGATAAGTAAGAAAGAAGATAAAGGCATAGAGCGCATCACGCTGGCCTAGTTTTTTGCATTCGATTAGGGTACCACAATGGAATCTTATTACCCAGGATTCCATTGTGAAGAGCATTTGGCTACGATAGTTGTGCCCCCATCGCGCATCAGCGTGCTATGGGGGGAAAGGGATGGCCTGGGGCATTGGAGCGAGGTGGGGTGATCCCTGTATATACTCGGGTCAAAACACCTCGCCCCAATGAATTGTTACACCCGAATGTACTCTTTCGAGAGGGTGGACATTCCCACAGGTCGGGTTAAATCAAATTGCTTGCTTGCTTGCAGAGCGTTTTGTAGTATTTTTACAGTGATGAGTAAATTTTTATTATCATATATTTTTGTTCTAGAAATCCCATTTTTAAAGATAATCGTTATTTGGTTTCATTGAAGCTTGGAACTACTACTATAAGATACAATCATTTTATTTTCCAAAAATTAATTAATATAGAGTCGGAGTCGATTACCATAAATATCCAAACATGTGCTCTGGGGCTGCTTGACGCATTCGATGAGGGGCTGGTTGACGCATGCGTTAGCCTTCCCCGATCATAAATAGTATAGTTTTACTAATTTGACATAATTTTGCTTTAGGAAATGCGCCCTTTTAAAAGGAAGTCCGAAAAAAGGTAAAACTACACCAAATATTATGTTAAGAGCAGTTAGTGAGATAAAATACATTTAGGTATGGAAAATCCATAACAAAGACTGCCAAAGAGAGAACCTTCAAGTTTTGAAAATCCCAGAAAACTGTCAAACCAATCCAAAGAACAGCTGCAACCAGATTGTTTGAAGGCAGGTGATGCTCCCAAAAATATTGAAATATCTTTGAGCAAACCTGATGAAGGATCGAAGTTGTGCTCAAAGGAACTTGATCCTTCTAAAAGTAATCTTACAACAAAAATCAATGCAAAATCAAAAAGAGAACTCTCCTCCGCTGAGTCCGTTCCTTTTGAAACCACTACCAAAGGCAGCGGCTAGAAATCAGGATGCAAAATATAAAGGAAGGAAGCGAGAGGCAGTAATTTTAACCGACACTCCAATAAAAAAAAGCTCTTGAAGAAGTGTAAAATAATAGTAAAACTCTTAAAGAGAAGCATTTGCCCAGATAAGAAAGCAGAATCAAAGAAACGAAAAAGAGGAAAGTTGTTAAAGACATAGACTCGGAGGGTGAAGAATGCTTCGGTCTCTTTTTTTAGACACGTATCAAAGTAGAGCTACATAAGAAAAGTGGATACAAATGTAGTATGTATGTAGTTGCAAAAAGTGGGCACACAAACTTGTGCTGGTGATCCTGGAATTTTTTTTATTTGCATAAATTGTAATGGCGACTAACTATCTGAAATTAAGTTTTCTTACAGAATATGTATTTGGTAATATAGTTTTTATTTAAATCTTTTTCAATAAATAAAAAAACGATTTATCACTTTTATTTTATTTAAAATTTGGTTGCCCTTAAACGTAAAAAAAGAAAAGATTTTATTCTGTTGGTATTATACCTAATTTATTATTTGAGTTAAATTTAGATTCTAGAACTTTATATACACCAGCGTTTTTCATGAATAATAAGGTTTTTGTTTATTTTGTTGTTTTGTTACTTTATAATATGGGCGTCAACCAACCCCATGTGTTGCGTCCAGGGGCGTAACAGAGGGCCCCGCAGCGTGAAGCTTGCGGGGGGGCCCCAATCGCTTAAGGGCCCCATCTTGTCATCTGATATTATGTAAAAATCTGTTATTGTTATATTATTTTTACGTTGTCTGTTTAAATTTAAAAATGTAAAAGTTTCTAACTAGACGTAGGTATTTGCCAAGTGAATCATCTCATAATATCTAGAAACTGAATCCCTTCCGGCCTACCGAAATTTTATGGCAGCGACAATAAACTACCTATATAATGCTTTGTACGTGACTATTGAAAGATATTAGAATTGCAATTTGCCGAATTTAAGAACAATATTTTTAAATCTAAAAATGGGTTTTCTTTCTCTCTGTTCTTTACCTACTTTTAGTATTTCGATACAATATTATCGCCAGTAATTTCATATTGGTTGTTTGCATTGAATGTTATTTATGTTTGTGTTGTTTTATGGTTATAGTTGCATCAGTTTGGTACGCATTTATTTAACAATTATTGACGACTTTTCTTGTGTAGGTAATCATTGGACAATCTCTCAACAGATAAACGGTAAGATAAGGAAATTATAACACTTACGCTTTAGGGGAGTCAATGTAAAAAAGCTTGCATTGTTTCGGTTTCGGAAAAAATCAAAGAAGCTTATATTTTTCTAATACATTTTTTGTTAGTTTATATATCTTATCTTAAAGTGAAAAGTTCTACTCACAGATGCCTCTAATTGTTTATTAATTCTTAAAACAATAAAACTGTTTTATATTAAATAATTTTAAAAGATATCGGCGAATTCATCATTTTACTTTGTTCAAAAATGTTTCTATTTGCTTTTTGATTATACTGAATTCGAACATGTCATTCAATCAGGGCCATAAGTACGATGTTAAGGGGCCCCGGGGAAAACGTGATCTGGGGGCCCCCTACCGGGAGGTCTGGGGTTAATCACCCTGTGCAGAAGGAGTCCGGGAAAATTGATATTTAACCACTTGAAAACGCATTTTAATGTACTCCATGACTGAAGTTTCCTGTACCTGCCTACATATTGCTATTTTAGTTGACCAACACAAAAAAATTTGAAATCACATTATTTTAAGCTAAATATTTACCATCAATATAACATCTTTTCTGTTTTCATAAAAAATATACTACATATAATGTTACTTACATTCTTCGGCTATAATGTAGGTTTTTATTGCCTATAGGCAGTATAACGCGATTACAATCGCGGGGCCCCCTTCGCCGGGGGCCCCGAGGCACTGCCCCGGTTGCCCCAATGGTAGTTACGGCCCTGTCAGACATTACAATTTGAAAATTCAAAATAAATTTTTTTGAGCACTTATACAGTATGTCTGCGTGGCTTCGAACCATATGGGAAACATTTTTATTATCAATTTTACGAAACAAGTTATTCTTCATGAAATGCTCTGAATGGTCTCTTAAATCTGAGATACAAAATAAGCCAGATAAACCATCAGATATCAAAGCTTATCAATTTTATACGAGGTAAGTCAAAAAATCGGAATTTAACTCAAGGATAAAGTACCTACTTTTATATTTAACAATATACGATTTTAATTTTAATATGTAATTACATCCTTGTAAATAAAAAATTAATTTTTCCAAATATTTCTCAATTTACCGATAACCAACATCATTTTATTACAATAATTATAATAACTATTTTATTAAAAATTTTTTAATTTTACGAAAAAATTCTTTATAAAATTCTCATCAGATTCTTTATAAAAAGCTCTGCATTATCTCAAAACGAAGATTCAATCGTAATATATCAGATTTTACCAACTTTATACGAGGTATGTCGAAAAATATGAATTTCTCTCTAAGAGTTAAGTACCTTTATAGTTCACAATATTTCAACTGGAATGATATAATTGCATATTTAAACATAGTTTTTAATTGCGAACAACTTCTTATAATAAAATTTTTCAATATTGTAAAATATAAAGGCGGTCTAGGTACCTACTACTGTGCGAAATTAATATTTTTTATATTGTACCTCGTATAAAATCAATAACATTTAATATCTGATTATTGCAACTTAGGTTTTATACCATGCAGAGCATTTTATGAAGAATAACTTTTTTTCGTAATATAGATATGTAATAAAAAAGTTTCCCATAAGTTCCAAGCTACGCAAACACACTTTTTTGGAATGGGTCTGTATACCGATAAAGATGAGAAATGTAAGTTGTTATAAACAGTGAATGATAACGCTAACATAAAAAAGTTTTTGTTAAATAAGTCGTATTTAGTAATTGTTTAACGCGGGAGCAGTCGCGCGTAGAACAAAATCTAACAATACAAATTTAAAACAAATTTCAATTTTATAATATTTTTGTTTGCTTGTTATGTTAAAAATATCTATTTCTAACAATTTTAAAACTAATTGGTTCCCACCAAAGCCATAAATTCCACAAAAAAAATAAAAATGAAATTAAAAAAAATTAAAAAAAAAATCCTAAGCATTACTACAATCTTCTTCGAGGCACTTACAAGTGGAAAGTTATGTTGCAAAATTGTTCATTAAGTTATCACGGAAAATGATAAAAAGTTGGATTTTTTCTAACGGCGCGACTGCTCCCGGATTAAAAGGGGCCCCATTTCAAATTCTGCGGGGGGGCCCCGACGGCGTTTGTTACGCCACTGGTTGCGTCAACCAACCTCGTGGCGGGGCTGGATGGCGCACAGTGACATACATTTTTCTTTCTCAAATTGAACATAAAGTACCGTCTGTAAGATGTTTATTTTTAGAATATCTCCTGCGCAAAAGATTAAATTTTCATATATTGAGCAAAAAGTTGTACTAAATCTTTTAATTTAGCATCTAGGTACAAAAATGTAAAAAATGCGTCAACCAGTCCCGGTCTCCCCTACCACGTTAGCAACCTTAAACATAAATTAATATTCACCATTTTCATGGGATTTTTGTTTCACGGCAGGTATGTCTGCTACTCTCTGGGTATAGGTGCTACGAATACCCAGAGAGCATCCCCACTCGCAGGGGCCCCGTCAGATAGAAGAACTGACAAAAATTCCCAGGATCCACTATTATTATTTGCATGAAAACAGCAAAAATAAAGACAGCATTCGCCAAAATGTCATGACAATCAGAAATCAGAAAGATCACGGAGGGTCGGAGAATTGATGATTGGAGGTAGACAAATAATATGATGATTCACTCGTTTACTTTGGACTTTGGAGTATATAAATTTTAAAATAATAAAAACATTCCTAGTTTTATTTTCGGTCTTATCATCCATTCCGTCCTCATCGAAAAAGTAAATCTATTATGAAAGTTGTAAAACCCTGATCATAATTTGTGGTATCTAAAGCGGGGTATCCATTTCGCAAGGATGTGGCGCGCGGCATGTTGCCGCGGAAAGTGGATACCAAATTTAAATTAAAATCATGAGGGTGAGTCTCGCGATACAACCGCAAAGTTTGCCTCGCGAGAAAGGCCGCGCGCAGCAACCTCGCGAAATTGATACGCCGCTTTAAATTTTCAGCTGAGTTGGAGATTTGTGAGTAATGCAAATTTAATGCAAAAAAATAAAAAAAAACCTAGATGAAACGTTTTTAGTCCATTACCCAACAATTCACTAAACATTCAGGAAAAGACATAATTTATATAATATTATTACAAAAGACATAATATATACAAAATTATTATCTTCTTCGTCTTCAAGTGCGCTCTCCGCGACGGGGTCGACAATCATCATAGCTATTCGGGATTTAGAGATGGCTGCTCTGAGAAGTTCATTTGAAATACATCCGTACCATTCTCTCAGGTTGCGCAGCCACGATATTTTGCGTCTTACTATGCTTCTTTTTCCATGAAACTTGGAAACTAATTGGAATAAGTTGTCTCTCTCCACGTGTAATATGTCCGAGATAGTCTACTTTTCTTGTTTTAATGATATTTAAGATTTCCATTTCTTTATTCATCTTTCTTAAAACCTTTGTTTGTGTTCTGTCCACGACATTTTTAGAATTCTTCTGTACACCCACAGCTCGAATAATTCTAGTTTTTCATTGATGCCGCACTCAAGGTCCAAGCCTCCATTCCATAAAACAAAGTCGAGAAAACGTAGCACCTAGCCAACCTAACTCTTAGCCATTTTGTTACTTAGCTCACTTTGTTACAATTTGCTCTAGCATTTTCTATTATGATTTTGATTTCCTGGAAGTAATCACCTGTGGAGCTGATCATTGTTTTAAGATAATATGCATTTAAGATTCTCGTTATTTCTTTGAGTTTTCGATATTCTCATGAATTTGGTCTTCTTGATGTTCATTGTTAGACCGTATTCTTGTCCACACTCCGATCTTCTGGTCACCAGTCTCTAAAGATCCTCAATATTTTCGGCTAAGATGACAGTGCAAAATTTATTACCAGCATTCATCAAAATTGGCATAGAAATGAAAAAATACAGAGTTGCTTCAAATACATAGGACACGATGACACTACCATTTAGGTTTTAAGATATTTTTAAAGATTTTATCTTTAACCTATCCTTTTCAATCAAAGAAGAGATTTTATATGGTGAGAGAATATGCCAAAAAATAAACAAACATAACAAACATGTCTTTTGTAAAATTGTAATTCAAAGAGTCGTTTAGCATCGTAGACGTAGACCTGACTGCGATCTGAAAGATCTTTGTGAATGCTATACATCTATGTTTGTTGCTTTTGCATGAATTATACTGCCTGATATCGAGTCTCTTTTGGGTCGAAGGCTTGATTTGACAGATACTTAAACCCTTTCCTCATTGTGTTGCTCATGTTTACTCTCCATGCCTTTACAGTCCTTGCTGATAAATTGCGGTTTTGCTGGACACTTTTCAATAATTCTTTTTCATCTTATACTAGTTTCCGGATCTACTTCTATAGTTTCCAGATAAATAGTTGCTGGTCCCACAAGAAGAGAGGGAATTAATGGTCATTCCAAAGCTCCACATGCTGAGAACAAACTAATGTACCCTGAGTGTTGCTTGATTCCCAGAGTTGACGCAAAACACGTTAGCGCCCACGATAGATGATAAAAGTCCTTTCTCCGCAACACGTCATTAAGGCCCTTGGTGAAATAATAGTTTGTGCGTTTGTGTGAGTGAGGTTAATATAATATTGTTATCAGTTATCTTTCCTTTGTAAATATAACCTGTATTTATCAAAAACCTTAATTTTTGTACCATAAAAAGGTACAGGCATGTACACATGTACAGTGCACAGATTCTAAAGGTGCTGGTGGGGATAGCGCCTATGCGCAGTATTATAGTCGATGTATGAGAGAGAAAGTATGTATTCGAAATTATTCGAATAATTTCTCTTTCATACACCGACTATAATATGGTGAATAGACGCCATTTCCACCGGCACCTTTATAATTTGTAAATTGTATGCTTGTTTCTTTTTATTTCAAATAACTACAGATTTATTCTGATTCTGATAAATCCTCTAATATTGTTGATTTCGTAAAGGAAGGAACACACCACATTCTATACTCAATTTTATTAATAAGATTATATTATATGTTCTTATCTGCGTCTTCTTTTAGCATCATAACCCTGGATGGTCTTTGCCTGTCTGTACCGTTCAATTCAGACCCCTACTATGCCCTTCTCCTCCATTGTCTTACATTCATAATTTTTACGTCGTCTTCTACTTCATCCATACATCTCGTTCTAGGTCTTTCTTTTTTCTCGTCTTCTTTTCGGCTGTCATTGTAATATATTCTTTGTTGATTTTATATCTTCTTGTCTCTGGATATGTCCCAACCTTGACTCTGACTTTTAACAAATTTTACAATACCATGTCCTTCATTCAATTCATTAATCTCGTCGTTTCTCCCTATTTTCTCCCTATTCTCCATCTGTTGTTTTCGTCTTGCACCGGGCCGTATATTTTTCTCAGTATCTCTTTCTCGAATATCTTGAGTTACGCATCATATATTTTTGTAAAACTTTAAAAGGGTAAACCCTGTAGTTGGCTGTATACCTTTGTTAAGACAACGTAGAATGAAGTAAACACTTCTGTTGTATGTAGGTATATAAATTTATTAAAAAATTCTTAAAATTTATCCACAAGGGCGTGGAAGTACAACAAAACGTTTTGGGTCAAACTGACCATCCTCAGTGTAAACGTCCAGTGTACAAGTAATTGAAACTAGCCACTTGAATAGGTGTAAAACCTCAAAATAACATTATTACTACATTATGAGCTGTATAGTAATCGACAATAAGTCGATGTCTTAAGATTAAAAATATATCACATGTGGATGTATGTCATCCTTGCTCGGAATTTGCACGGAATTTATATACCTACATACAACAGAAGTGTTTACTTCATTCTACGATATATTTTTGTCATTACCCAGGTCTCAAAACCATAGAGATTTAACCATTACTACGGCTCTAATTATTGCTCTGTAGGCTTTTTTATTCTTTTGTCTAATAATTTCGATGTCATCGACCTTTTATTAGTAGTAACTACGATTCTGTGTTGATTTCTGTGCCCAGATATGTGGAGATATCCACATATTCTATGATGTAGTTGTCTACTACAAAATTGCGACAATATTTTCATTCTCAGGTGTCCTTTGGACCTTATACTTGGTATCAGGTCCAAAGAACACTTTGTTTAGCATGTAAATGTATTTGATTTTTATTTCGCTTATTTGAAGCCCTCTTTTTCGTACCTCAGGATCAATTCCCTTGACCACTTGCATTAGTCCTAATTGCTTGCTCCTATTATGAGAGCTACATCATCTGCATATGCAGTAATTTGTACTGATTTTATATTATGTCGATTAATTTAATTTAAATTTAAAACTTAATCCACTTAAAAGATAAACCTCAGTGGTGCGGTGTACAGATTTGATTCTTAACGTGGAAGGGAATCCGAGTTAGAATAAAGCGTGTCTAAAGATATATCTTATTGTTATGCAGTGTTACATATAGTAGGAAAAATGAAAGATTACCCATGAGCGATCATATTAAACACATCTTTTTTATGTCCCAGAAAATAATGAACTAGTACCAGTACTATAAGAACAGCTTATACAGAGTGGGTCAAAGAAAAGAGTCCACCCCACTATTGGGCAGTAGGCATTTATCAAATTTTAAGGAAATAAAAAAATAGGTCAATTTTTGATCTAAGGGGGACACATTTTTATGGTACATATATCTGTCATTTGTCAACCCCTTCCCTTCCACTTCCCCTACCCTTTACTTTTAAAAAGGGAATAGGGCTAGCTCATTTGAAAGGTTATTCAATTCTCTATTCAGTAATATTAACATTGACATAATCATTTACACGGGGTGCCCAAGAAATTTTATTTTGAATTAAATTAATTGACAAAAAAAGAAGAATGTATGTAATTTATTTAACTCAGAATACATTCTACTGCGGACAGAAAAAAAATGTTAATTTGATAAATAAACATTGTTTGTTGCTTAAATTAAATATTCAACCTACCAAGAGGCAGATGCGTGGCAGCTTGAACATTGAAATTAAGGGAAAAGCAATGTATTTTTATCACAAAACATTTTTTTCTGTTTTGTGACAGCAGTAGAATGTATCTTGAATTAAATAAATTACATACATTCTTATTTTTGTGACGATTAATTGAATTACAATATTTTTTTCTTGGACACCCTATATAAATAATTATGTTAATGTTGATATTACTGAATAGAGAATTGAATAACCTTTCAAACGAGCTAGCAGACGACCCCTATTATTCCCTATTTAAAAATAAGGGGTGGGGAAGTGGAATGGAAGGGGTTGACAAATGACAGATGTATGACCGTAAAAACGTGTCCTCCTTATAGATCAAAAATTGACCTGTTTTTTTATTTCCTTAAAATCTAATAAATACTGCCAAATATCGAGGTGGACTCTTTTGTTTGGCCCACTCTGTATAAGTATTACATGTACTTGCGTTGGCCAATTTTTTTTGTGACAAGGCGACAGAAAAATACAGCGTGTTTTATATGTTCGTTCATGGGTAATCTTTATTTTTTTTACTGTATGTGTACCTATTATTTCATTATGGAATTTTAAAGCCTATGCAATTATGTTATAGGTATAGTCGCTATATAAATAATTTCGTAATAAGTTTCTTAAGTGTGTTCAACTATTGTCATTTGTGTGTGTACACAGCCAAAACTTTGTGATTCGCTTTTTCGTATATTACTATCTGGGCGAATCCGGTACTGGTCCCCCTCTTCACTTCACAATCGCCCCGCTTACCAATGTCCGATACTAACTTCTTTCCTCAAACCCCTCCTACAAATGTGTCATTTCAAACAAATTCTCTTTTTAAATAATATTGAATAACAAATTTCTTTAAAATTAAAGACGTATATTTTAAAATGCTAATCGCCATATTATATTCTGTATTTCGTTTGTTTACCTTTTTTTAACATTGTTAGATATGCCCGTAAAAACAAAATAGGAGCATGATGTTGCATTTATGCAGTATACTCGTAAGTGCGCATGAAAATAAGTAAATATACAATTTAATAATTGGTTTAATATAAATAATATAAACAAAAAATATAAAAATTTAGATTACTTTAAGAACTCAACTCTTTTATAAGAATATATTTTTTTAATATGGTTAATATTCTTCCCTTTGCAGTATTTTCGAATTATAAGAATAAACAAATAGAAATTCTAAATTAAATCTAAAGGTCATGGCGTAAAACAAAATCTTGAACTCAGCATATGGCTCCGACATCAGTCATCCATGATGCGGTAATATTAGCGGGCTTACGTCATCCCAAGGTTTAATGACGTCATCGTGATTCATCAATTTTAAATCTGGTTTGTTGTAAAGATGTAAAAGAATATAAATTATTATAGTTTGGTATTTTATGAGTAATTTATAAAATATAATCGAGTAGAAAAAAGGAATTTATAATTCAATATTTGTTTACCAATTTAAACCTTACAAAGATTGTAAACAAAAACACTGTTGTTGTGAATTAGCATCTACAAAGTTTATTTATATGGATTATACCTATAAAATTATTATAAATAAATTTAAAATGATATTTTCAAGTACCGCAGATTCAGATATTTTAAATTATTAAATTATAAGGAATAATGAATAATAATAATTCTACAAATATATTAATGACAATTTCGGTAGCTACCGCCACCTCTACTAAACGAATATAAACTAATAAAAAATTAAAGTAGGATACTACACAAAAAGCAGAATAAATTAATAACGTTGATTGATAAATACGAAGTATATTTTTATCAGTGAGATGTTCAATAAATTAAACGAGCCAGGTACAATAATTAATTTATTACTTTTTAGCTATAAATTTTATTAGTAACAGAAAATTGCAGAAATGAGTATGTGCACAGTATGAGTCCACCCTTATTCAAAACATTTACCTCTATATAGGCAACTAAATATGCGTTGCAAGCATAAAACTAGGTCTTACGAAAATAGACACTTGGCGCGGTGCGGACATGCGACAAAATGCTCAAAGACTGTTTGCTATACTTTGTTTATTGTTTAACAATAATAAAAAAAATAATGTGTGTGTACTTTGTACGCACGTAAGAAGTTACAGTTCTATTATATGATTTCAACGAAATAAATATACTTTTAACAGGTTATTTGTATTTTATTTATATAAGATTAAACTAATTTTTACTAAAAAAAAATAATGTGTGTGTACTTTGTACGCACGTAAGAAGTTACACTTCTATTATATTATTTCAACGAAATAAATATACTTTTAACAGGTTATTTGTATTTTATTTAAAGATTAAACTAATTTTTACGTACTACTTTCCAAAATTTTTTATTAAAACAATACCAAAAATAAAAAAAAATAGAAAACACAAGGGGATTCGAACCGGGGACCTCTCGATCTCCGGTCACACGCTCTACCACTGAGCTATATTCCCTTTGCTTTGACAGGTTACAAGATTTCTCATACATACTGACAAATTTAATAGACCAAGTGAAGTATATAAAAATACTTTAAATATACTTACTATTATTATAAAATATCTTATTCCCGAGGAAGACAAATCCAAAGACACAAAAATTATTATAAATATATTTACTAAAAACACTAATAATATATTCTTTTTACGCACACTTTATTTGCGCTACATAAAGATGTAGCGACTAATACCATACTATCGGTGTGCGCATGCGCAAGGGAATGTAAAAATTCACCCTCGTGTCTAAAGAAGTATAACTTCAAAAATTAATTTCTAGCAATGAAACTAATAAAAATCGGTATAATTTGACTTGAACTTTCAAATGCTACAAGCAGAATTGCTATTTTATTTTTTAATCAAAATTATTCGGGTTCAAAAATTGCAATTCGATTATTCTATAGTTTAACCGCGTTTATTTCGAAAACTATGCATTTTACGAAAAAACTTGTAAGAACATTTTTTGCTTAGAATGACTCAATAGATACAAAACGATGTTTTCTTTGCGAAAAATTGCTTTTTTATCACCCGTAACATAGGGGGTGGGAGGGGGTAACAAGGCACCATCGCACTTTCCGGTAAGATTCAGTTTTTCATTGTTCAAGGTCTGAGGTAAAAGAATCCGAACATAGCTGCCGGTCCTCAGGTTTTGCATACTCAAATACTTCCAGTGCCTGCACTTAATAGGTGTGTTCCTTTTTAGAATCGCCAGATTTGTTTTTATTCTTTACTATAAGTATTTGTTTTATTATCCAGATTTAGCCATACGGCTCACACTCCCTCTAAGGGGAAAATTGAGATTGGGAGAGGGATTGAGCTCTGGTGGGGCTCTTTCCGTGTTATCGAGCCCTACACGCAGGGCCGCCGAGAGGGCGGTACAGCCGGTACATACATTCTACCGGGGCCCGGCGATGTAAGGGGCCCGGCGTCGACCAGACCAAAGACGTAATTTTTCCCGTTTTTTTTGCTCTTCACTTTATGCCCATAATGCGTTTAATTAATACTCGGCTATATTTAATATTATGACCTTTAATCGATTTTGTTTAAAATTTTAACAGCAATAAATCACAGGAGTCAAATACTACAGTGCAGTCAGATAAAACTATGGTATGGATATGGAGATTAAAAATATATCAAGGCTTCTAGAAGATTTACAAAAAATCAGAAGAATCTATCTTGAAGAATCTAAATACGTTGCCAGCAATTATGGAATAAATCCAGAATTAAGCCTGACTCTATGTTAAGCTTTGTCCATAAAATTGTATAATTTTCAGTGACAATAAAGCATATTTCTATTCTATAGTATTCAACATCAAATAAAGAAAAACGGCGCAAAAAGCTTGTGAGATTTTTGATGATTGGCCTGGACCTAGTAGTGATGCGACTGATAATTTTGAGCCCGACGAAAAATTTCGCTGGGACCTATTTAATATTGTCAAATAATAAGCAATTTAACCAGAAGATTTAATGCGGCTAATAAAATTCATTCGCTATTTAACATTTTATGGATATTCCGAGATGAAGATGACAATATTTTAAGAAAAAAATTGGTATAGGTAATGTATTGCGCAAGTTTTATAAAGAAGCCATCAGTTAATGATAGTTGGTGATAGCTGAAATTTTTCATTTGAGAGCGATATACAACGATAATATTGGTGAATCTAAACTTTCTCCAATATATTTGCTTAATAAAATTAAACATCTCAAAGAATTGTTATTGTGTTAAGAATATTTTGCACATTACCGGTGACAGTCACAGAAGCAGAAAGATCCTTTAGTTTTATTTTTCGAATAAAAAATTTTCTGTGGTGAAACAGTATTAGCTGCCTATCAACTTTGTGAATTGAGAATTATTTGGCAAAAACATGTGATTTTTCAAAAATTAGAGACATATTTGCCAATCAGAAAACTCGAAAAGCACCTGTAGTATAAATATTTTCACTATTATAAATAATATAATCAAGATTCAATAAAATTTATATTTAAAATGTTTGTTATTATTTATTATTAATAATTTGTTTTCTTTTTTTAATTAAACAATTTTTTCACTCTTCATTTTTTTCCAGGGGCCCGCCCTTCACTGTTTACCGGGGCCCGCTCATCCCTCTTCGCGGCCCTGCCTACACGCGACTTGGTATGCAGGTGTATCTCCCAAGAATTATCGTACACATCTGGCCATCGAAAGTAGTACAGCTTTTTTCTGCATGGTCTTATAAAGACGTTCATTCAGATCCAGCTTTTTCATGTTTTCTAGGAGGTTCTTCGGGATGGCTCCAGTAGTAGAGATTATAAGATTATAATACGTATTGTCTGGGTACTCTGCATTCTCCATTGTCTTCGTATTTGAATTTACATATCTCTGTACTTGGCGATCTGTTCAGTAAATTTAGTACGTAGATTATTGTTGTTAGGAATCGCCACATCAATGAGTGTTGTTTGTCTCGTTAATTTATTGACTAATACGAGATCTGGGCCCTGATTCTAAATCAAATTTCGACACTAAACAAGTCGCTTTCAATATGGCGATGGCGACTGTCGAAATTATTTGACACGGAGATGAATGAATGGCCAAAAGCGAGGTTAGGTTTAGTTTAGATGTGTTTTGTTTATTTCTTGCAAGGAAAACTAAATCAAAAGGTATTATAATATAGCTGGGTTTAATTGAAATTTGCTTGTTTTGAGGAATTAGATAGAATAGTATTAAATTAGAAATATAATAATTGAGAATGTCCACAACATGAATCATCAACTCAATGAAAGATGTGAGGTAATAATCTGGGAAAATTAGTAAAAAACAAGGAAAATTAATTACCAGCTATTTTATTGCTGGACATGCTGAAATCAAATCTTAAGATTTCCTATATTAGTAATATAGCTGTGCAAAGTCCACAGAAAGTGTGCTATTTTGTTTATAAACAAATTAGCGCTCCGAAATCTTTTTTTTTATTATTGCTCTAAAACTCCGAAAATTTTAACTTTAAACCAAAACACTCACATAAAAATTGACAGTAATTTAATTCTGCACATTGATAATTTATTCCAATTTCCTTCGACGGAAATTTTCTTCGGAAAATTCGGGTTTTCCAAACAAAATCTTTAATTTTCAACTAAAATTTGAGGGAAGTAATTATTTATCAATAATTAAATAATTTGGTGACAGTGACATAAATCTTTTTTGTTATGAGTGTCTTGAAGATATGAAAATTTGTATGTACAAAGAGGACCGGAATTAAAAGGTATCTAATGGTTCAAAGATTAAAGTCCTGTTGTTTATAACTCTGTCGCAAATGCCGGTCAAATTTGACCGGTTATACCTGGAATCACTCCTCGCAATTCAATTTGTTTTTCTTCGAAAAGGACACAGAAGCCGTGCTCTTTTCAACAGCGTTAACTTAATTTAATTTAATCTAATATTTTCTGAGGGGTTCTATTTGTTTATAAGCCAAAAAATTGTTTCTTTATAACATTCCTGAGACCGCTCAAATGGTCCAATTTCAATCCTGTAAGGTACGTTGAATAGGTATAGTGCTTTTTTATATGAAAATCATAGTTATTCTGGTGTATCTTAATCTTTCTGGTTATTATTTCGACCGAAATTTTTTAATTAACATTTTAATTATTGCTAAACTATTGGTTAGATTGTCGCCGGTCTCCTGATATACAGAGAGGGGCTAAATTATGGAATAAATTCATTTTCTCTAAAATGGACGATTTTAGAGAAAAATCCCGAAACAGGTCGATTTTTATTTTTAAATTAAATTTCTTGGCATATATTTCAAACTAGTGACGTCATCCATCCGAGCGTGATGACGTAATTATTTTTTTAAATAGGAATATGGGTTCGTGTTGTAGCTCATTTACAAAGGCGTTCAATTCTCTATTCAGTATTATAAACATTAATTTCATTATTTATACAGGGAGGCCAAAAAAAATTTTGAATTAAATTAATTGACGCAAGAAGAAGAATGCATGTAATTTATTTAACTCAAAATACATTCTATTGCTGTCAGAAAATAGAAAAAAATGTTTATTTTGCAAATAAACATTGCTTTTAGCTTAAATTAAAAGTTCAAACTGCCAATAGGTAGGAGGGAGTCTGTTTGTGATTTAATTTAAGCGAAAAGAAATGTTTATTTGTGAAATAAACCTTTTTTTCTATTTTCTGACAGCAGTACAATGTATTTTGAGTTAAATAAATTACATACATTCTTCTTTTTGCGCCAATTAATTTAATTCAAAATTTTTTTTTGGCAACCCTGTATAAATACCTAATGATATTAATGTTTATATTACTGAATAGAGAATTAAACGCCCTTTCAAATGACCTACCACACGACCCCTATTCCCATTAACAAAATTATCGATTACGTCATCACGCTCAGATGGATGACGTCACTAGTATGAAATATATGCCAAAAAATTGTAATTTAAAAATAAAAATCGACCTCTTTCGGGATTTTGCTCCAAAATCGTCCGTTTTAAAGAAATGAATTTATTCCATAATTTAGCCCCTCTGTATAATCTACTATAATAAATCTTTCATGTCTTCAATTATTTAATTATTGATAAATAATTAGGTACTTCCCTAAAATTTTAATTGAAAATGGCAGATTTTTTGGGAAAACTCGGATTTTCTGAGTAAAATTTTTGTTGAAGGAAATCGGAAAAAAAATAACTTTGTGCAGAACTAAATTACGGTGAATTTTTATTTGAGTGTTTTTGGCTCAAAGGAAAAAATATAGGAGTTACAGACCACTAATTGAAAAAAAAAGAAGATTTAGGAGTGCTAATTTGTTTATAAATAAAATAACACACTTTCTGCGGACTTGTCATACCCCATATTACTAATATATGCAATCTTAAGATTCGATTTTAGCAATAAAATAGCTGGTAAATAATTTTTCCCAAAAATGGTATTTTTTCGATAATTTTCCCAGACTATCAACAAAATCCAAGAAACCGAAGCGCCAACCCAAATTCTGAGCAGTCTCAACATAATAAGGTTAATATCCCCAAGAATCGCGCGGTGTCGAAATGAAATTGCGACTGTCGAAATGAATTAGAATCAGGGCCCTGGTCTATTATGTGCCACTGTTTGGCCTGTGAGCACAGTGCGGTCCCAGTAGGTATAGCTTGTAGTTGTCATTCTCAAGCATACTAATAGGAACGTATTCATAATATATGAGATGGTCCGTTTGGAGAAGTCCTAGTTTGATAGCTATTTATTGATGAAGGATCTTTTCTACTGAGTCATGCCGTTCCTTGTATTCAGTTGCAGAAAATGCCTGGCAGCCCCCGGTAATATGTTGGATGGTTTCTTGGGTTTGACTTGAAAGTTCCCTCATTTTGATCGGTGTTGTGTTATCTACTGCATAGATAGCGCGATGTAGAGTGGATGTCTCAGTCTGAATCTTAAAATAAATTCTTAAATTAGCAATTTGTGTATCTAATTGCTCACCTATATCCATGAGTCCTTTTCCTCCTAAATTCCATGATAATGTCGTTCTTTCTACTGCACTTCGAGGATGGTGTTTTTGTGCCTTTGTGAGGTGTGTCCTTACTTTTCGCTGAAGATTCTCTATGTCCGTGTTTGTCCACTTAATAATGCCAAATGAATATCTAAGCGCGGAACATGCGTAGGTAGTGTTTAGTGCCTTAAAAAAATTTCTACTGTTAAGGTGTAAGCGAAGCAGTTGTTTTACCCTTCGTATCAACTCCGTAGTTATCTCAGATTTCATTTGTTTACGGTAAATTTTCCGCGCTTGCTTTACTCCAAGATACTCATACATATCATTTTCACCCATGGCCTCGATGTTCTGGTCGTTTTGCATATCGAATCCTCCGGGCTGTAATTTTCCTCTGACTATATTTAAAATACGGCACTTGTCTAGTCCGAAGTGCATACTAATATTATTAGAAAAGGATTCTACAGATTTTAGCATCTCATCTAGTTGGTTTCGAGTGGAAGCCATTAATTTCAAATCATCCATTATCCATGTACAACAGATGATTAAGCTTCGCCACCACATTGTTATTTTTGATGCTAAAACCTGGGCCAGTGGAGTTCAATAGCTGAGATAGTGGGTTCATAGCTAGACAGAACCACAGAGGACTCCAGGAATCTCATTGAAACAGGCCTCGGCCGATTGCGATATTTTCAGTTTCGATCTTATTTTCACCAGGTATTTGAAGGTGAATTCTAGTATCGGTAACTAGTACACTAAGCCGGGTGTACGGTCGCCTTCTTAGAAATCTCATTGAGATGGAGTATAGGGAACAAGAAGAAGAACAGGCTTCCGCGCTGGAAGGACTTGCACAGATAATGTCTTCTGCTTAAAACAATTAATTGAAAAAAAATCAGCAACCAATCAAGAGACCCATCTCATGTTTGTTGACCTCCGTAAAGCATACGACAGCGTTCCTGTGACTAAATTGTGGAAATCACTACAAGAAACTAACATCCGCTACACTCTAGTCAACGCCTTAAAAAATCTATATGAAAATTCTACATCACAAGTAAAAATTGGCAACACACTATCCAAAAAGTTCATAGTTAACAAGGGTCTGCGCCAGGGCTGCTGTATTTCACCAACTTTGTTCAAGATATATGTTGCAAAAGCACTAAAGGAAACGTAAATGCCACGGTATGGGTATAGACCTCGGAGAGGTTTGTTTATATACCTTACAATTTGCTGATGACCAAAAGTATAATGTATAATCCCTCTGGGGCTCAGTGGAGAACGTTGTTCAGATGGAAACACCAATAGCGATAAAGGAATTTATTTATAGAACCGACAATAGGATATTTTTACCCCGGGAGAACTTTTGAACACTGACTGGTTACTGGTACGCGTTTAGTTGAAGACTGATGAAGACTCTATTTGAAGTTACATCTTGAAAGCTTGAGTTGATTCTTGAGAATGATTCTAAATGTGTATTCTTTCTCAGCGGTGGTACTTAGTATTGGTGTCAAGCCACGCGCTGAGTATATTTACAAATATTGAGAACAAAGAAATATATTTGATCATCAAATTAAATAATGCAATTGCCCGAATTATTGTTTACAGTTTACAATTCGTGAACTAAATTAGAGACCCGTACATGTAATTATATAATAACAAATTGGTTCATGTCATATACGGGGTGATAAAAATATACTGTTCAATATCGAATATGAATAATGAATGTTTGATATTGGACATGCTGCGGACGGCCAAGTAAGTACTGCCCGACGAAATAAGTAATAACGAATGTAGTCAGTTTTCAAAGTTTACAATAATCATGATACATTAGGTTACCAAGATAGGTTAATAAAATGTGTGATGTAAAGACCCTAGTCTCTGAACAAATAATACTTTGAATAATACTTTGAACAAATAATCCGGCTCGAAGGACCATGTATAATGTATAATCCCTCTGGGGCTCAGTGGAGAACGTTGTTCAGATGGAAACACCAATAGCGATAAAGGAATTTATTTATAGAACCGACACTGAATAATGAATGTTTGATATTGGACACCAAGTGATCATAGCTAATGATAAAGACGACCTACAGTATATGGCAAGAAAACTAAAGGAGGAATATGAACAGTGGGGCTTGAAAATTAATGTGGAAAAAACTAAATACCTACCCATAGGAGCTGAATTATCCAATATCGAACTAGAGGATAATGAACAAATCACATCCTGTAGTGAATACATGTACCTTCAAGTAATCTCCGATAGAACGGGAAAAGACCACGAGGAAATAAAGAAAAGGGTAACACAAGCTAGAAGAACAACTGGCTGCCTAAATGGAATACTTTGGAGCTCCGAAATATGAATACAGCGAAAATACAATATCTATGAAACACTTATTAAAAGCAGCCTACTTTACGGAGCAGAAACTTGGAGAATAACCGGGAACAACAGGAAAAAATTAGAAGCTGTAGAAATGGATGTGTTTAGAAGATCGTTAGGTATATCCCGTAGGGAAAGAGTTCGAAATGAGGAAGTAAGACGACGAATTGGAATAGATGGTTACTTAACAACAGACATCGAGAGGAAACAGTTGATTTGGTATGGTCATGTTCAAAGAATGGAAGACACAAGATTGCCCAAAAAGATCATGCAGTGGGTACCACCAAACCGCAAAAAACGAGGAAGACCCAAAAAGACATGGAAAGAAGAAGTAACCAAAGCAAAAAGACATGGAAAGAAGAAGTAACCAAAGCAATGAGTGCAAGGGATCTTAGAGATGGCCAATGGGATGATAGAAGGACGTGGAAGTTACGCATCGGACAACGTCGAAAGACGTTCTAAAACCGATATATATATATATATATATATATATATATATATATATATATATATATATATATATATATATATATATATATATATATATATATTCTAGTCTTCCACTCTGTCATTATATGCTTTAAAGAGGTCATAATGTTATTATATCGACTTTACATCTGTAACCATTCGTGCGGCGCTGAATCAAAGGCCTTCTTGTTATCAATGAAGGCAGTAAAAAGGTTTCTCTTTTTGGAATATGCCTGGTTAGAAATGACCGAGTCGATGATAAGTTGTTTTTTGCAACCCATGGAACCCTTAGCGCATCCTTTCTGTTGAGGCTCTATGATATTGTTCAGAGCACAGTGTTGGTAGTACTCCGCGCTACACAGGATGTGACCAATTTATACATTATAGAAAGTTGGAAGACAAGTATTTGGGCGATATTTGGCAGAATCTTAGGCGTTATTTTGATCCTTCGGTATTAAATAAGTGGTTCCCTGAGTTAGGAATGATATGGTATTTCCTGCGTAGGTACTAGAAATAATATGATTAATTAGTAAAAAATGAATAACCATTTTCAATTTCGTTGCAAACGAAAACACAGCCGAACCATATTCTAGTCCAATCAGGGAGTGCCGCAAGCACCCCTACCGGTTTCGGAACTTATTAGTCTCTCATCAGGAGTTTTGCAAATGGCTTGCAAATTGTAGAAGAACAATTTTTGTACATAAATAATTTAGAAACAAGTAAGTGGACTTCGTAAGTCCTAGCTTTTCACCCAAAGTAATCGAAAGTAGAACTGGAAGTCGATATTTGAACTCTTCGTGTAACTTTTGCTTCGATTAATATACGATTTTACTAATTTTGAGTCATCTTTATTTACATTCATATCATATTTTAAGTGACTTTAAAGCAGTACTTACGATTGCTTAACTCTAAAACCGAAGTCCGTTGTCAAATTTCTCATCTTTACTACCTTCCTTGGCTTATAAGCTTTCATTCGACACCTCATTTGTCATTCTATCTGTATTAATAATGGAGGAGTTGTACTCGCGGAGGGGTGGACAGACAGTCAGGAAACCGAAAGTATATATTTGTTCTCGTTTTGCGAAAGCGCGTCGAATAATACATCGATCACTGGTACTATTCCGGTGACTTTAAAACAGTACTTCCGGTCGCATTTTTAAACCGGAAGTCCTAGGTCAAATTTTTCACCTTGAGTACCATCCTTGGATTATAAGCTTTCATTGGACACCTCATTTGTCATTCTACCTGGTATAATGAAGAGAAGTCTTATTCGTGGTCGGACGGATAGACGGACATACAGACTATGTAGGTTAAATTTCTCACCTTTAGTACCATCCTTCGCTTATAAGCTATCATTTGACACCTCATTTGTCATTCTACCTGGTATACTGACGGAGGAGACCGACGGACAGACGGACGTGGATAATTCTATGTTTTCACATTTTTTTCTAAATGGGTGAAAACAATATCGTTGAATTCAGCATTTTACTTTGATAAATATGTTTCTATTTTGTTTTTGATAATGCTGAATCCGAATATATGGCATTACAATTTGAAAATTCAAAAATTTTAATCTCTTATACAGTATGTCTGCGTAACTAGGAACCATACGGGAAACTTTTTTATTATGAATTATACGAAAAAAAGTTATTCTTCATAAAATGCTTTGCATAGTCTAAAATCTAAAACTCAAACATCAGATATAAAATTTTATCAATTTTATACGACGCATGTCAAAAAATGAATTTCGGTAAAGAGTAAAGTACCTTTATATTTCAGAATATCAAAAATTGTTACTATGAAAGTTGTTTGTAATTAAAAACTATGTTTTAATATGCAATTATGTACCTACATTCCTTCTAATTAAAAAAAAAATTGCAAACTTTTCTTAAATTACGGAATCCCAACATCATTTTATTTCAATTATGATAGATAACTATTTTATTATCAATTTTACGAAAAAAAGTTATTCTTCATAAAATACTCTATCTAGTCTAAAATCTAAGATGCCACCATCAGACTTTTTCAATTTTATACGAGGTATGTAAAAAAATTTTCGTCGAATGTTATGTTTGGTCGTAACTACTATATGGGGTAGAAGCTTGGACTCTAAAAGCACAATCCGTAAAAAAATTGGAGGCATTCGAAATGTGGCTATATGGCGTATTCTGAAAATTCCTTGGACTGCAAAAGTCTCAAACGAAGAAGTGTTAAGAAGAATTGGACATTTGAAAACTCCACCATAACACTGAATACTAAGTCCTTTGAAAGAGTGAGCAAATTTAAATACCTGGGAACGTGGCTTTTTGAAAATTGGGCATCGGACAGGGAAGTAAAATGTCGCATTGAGCAATCTCGACAAGCTTTCGTAAAATTCAGGAAGGTACTGACCTGTTCAGAGTTTGATCTTACAATGAGACTAAGGTTTATTAAATGCTACGTGTGATCGGTGCTGCTATATGGCATAGAGGGATGGACACTCAAAACGAGGGATATAAACAGATTAAAAGCCTGTGAAATGTGGCTTTATCGCCGTATCCTAAAGATACCATGCACGGCGAAAGTCACAAATGTAGATGTCCTTAAAAGAATCAACCAAGAGCGTCAACTTTTCGAAAACATCAAGAAAAGGAAAACGGCGTATTTGGGTCACATCAAGCGAAACGAAAAATACCATTTCCTTCAACTTATAATCCAGGGTAAAATTGAAGGCAAGAAGGAATAGGACGCAAGAAAATGTCCTTGCTCCGAAACATAATTCAATGGATAGGGATTAACGACATACAATCTCTGATACGCATTTCAAGAAATAGAGAGTTAATGGAAAATGCAATCGCCAACATCCATTAGTGGATTTGCATCTGAAGAAGAAGAAGACGAAAGCTGCATATGGATTCGGCGGCGAACTCCTGTTATATTTTATCGTTTCATTATTTCACCTTCAGCCAAAGTGAAGACGAAGGTTTCGCCGAAGGTTTTTAGCTGAAGATTTATATTGGCCGAAACCGATTAATCGGTCAATCTCTAAAGGTTTCTTCTATCCAAGGAATTATATGAAATAAAGGAAATAATTTTCTGAAGGTCCTGAACGTCCATCTTATAATGTGCCTAGCATCCAGCAATTTCTTTCCATTCTCTTTTTTTTTAGGTTTTTCGTGGCGTGTATCGTGTGAGACATAATATTGTTCTTGAGAATTAATCCAGTGTTATTAGACTTCTCTAAATTTTCTGGACACAATAATACCTATATTACATATAACTTTTATTACGGGTGAAACAGATCGGTTTAAAGTAAAATATTTTCTTACTGGTTTTCCCAACATGTCTTCATCAGGGTCTACATCCGATATATCAGGGATACCGTCTGGACTATAAGGCTGACTTTGAACATTTGACCATATTATTTCATTATTCGTTACAAAACTGTCATTCATTGAAAAGGAAAGTAAAATAAAAAATGTACCTATCAGTAAACATTCAACGCATCGTTTTCTTATAAGAACGCAAAAATGTTAAAGAATGCATTATGTTTCCTTATGGAACAGTGGGCAAAGTGGCCATGCTAAGGAATATTTTTTTTATCTTGAAGAAAATGAACAAGAAATAAACTATATATTCACATAAGATACCCTATATACTTAGCTATATAAAGCAATTCTTATTTTGACTTTATCACAGTAAATTTTTTATATACAGTTGAGTCCGCGAGTCTTTACCCGTGCGTCATTAATACCTGGCGAGATAAAACACATACTTTTTATCTAGCATCATTCTCTTCCATGCATGAAACTCATGACAAACCAGCTGCCGTTTGTTATTAAGTAACAACACATGTTATTTTTATGAACCATCTAGACTCAGTGCATTGAAAAGAGATAGGTACAAAAAAAGACGATTCGGTTTAGGCACAATTTGTTTGAGGTTTCTGATTTGTTTAATTTTGTGGCTGTCAGTCAGTTGAACTTTTTGCGGTTTTTGTCGAATTTTTGCGTTTTGAAGTTTCTTTATATTACACAAACAGTTGTTTTCACAACTAATTTTATATTGGGCTTTGAAATTTTAAGGTAAATAATTATATTTAGGCAATTAATATTTAAAACATACAAAGCTAACGTCATTCGCACAGTAAAGAAATGACTGTGTTTAGATTTCCGTCAAAGTGAATAAAATAACAAAAATAAAATATGTTATTGGATTTTTTTATAAATTGTTTATTTATTTATTAATCAATAATAATAAAAGAATTTATTAAGCTACTTCAAATGTAGCTGTAATTCTGCGCAAAAATCAAAGCAAAACTTACATTTGACATTCTACATATTTGATAACGTCAAATTTTATAATAAAACCCGTAATCGGAACAGTAGCCACTTTCTGTCAGTTGTTGTTGCGTGAAATAGATTTCCGACTTATTTCGTATGCTTTAAGTGATGACGCACGGGTAAAGACTCGCGGACTCAACTGTATATATATTTTTTACTCTAACCCTACCAAATGGCTGCTTTGCCCTTCGGGTTAGGGCAAAGTGGCTATGGGGTGGCCACTTTGCCCGATATAAAATACAAAATTTAAAATGAATTTGTATACTATATAAAAGTGTATTTTCAAAATAAAAACATTATTGCGATCATAGAAAAAAAAAGTTCCACTCAGAGTTTATTTACAAACGTCACAAATAAAATCATTGTCTTCTTCACACCCGGCACAAGCCTCATGTGCCGTTCGTAAACAGCCGGAACACCTTATCCATCCTTCATTGTCTCTTGACTTGGAATATAAGTCCCCGCAGAAAAGGCAATCAGTATCGGTATCACTCACGTCACTTTCCGAGTCATTAAATAAAGCATGCTTCACTGATTTTGATTTCATTTTATGCTTTCCTTTACCTTTTTCTTTGCTTCCTTCATTCCGCTTGTTAACCTGTTTTGCTTTTTTCAGGTTCAGCTTTATTTTATTAAGCCTTTCCTTTTCTTCTTTTTCTGCTTTTGCGGCTACTAGTTCCATCTTGAAAGGGCTTGAGGTCAAAACTGCAGCTGTTCCTTTTTTTCGTTTATTTTCTCGTTTGAGAATGTTGGTTTTAGGGATTGGAACAATATCTTGTGGGCTTATAGCAAAAGTATAGTGCCTCTTGCCCTTAGAGATGCTGCTTCTATCACATGAAGTACTGCAATGAAGCAGTGGGCTAGGCTGGAAGGTTGAAGTACTTGGCTTTGGAGAATCTTGGTCTTGGGAGATTAAAACGAATGTAGAATTTGGGTCTCCAGATCCTACAGTGACATTTTGGGTGTGATCATTGGAAAACATAGGAATTGCAGCGTTGGATGCAGAGATAACTGGTCGGAAATCTACCTCTTCAGAATGCGGGTTCTCTGTACTTTCAAGTCGTGTCAATTGACGTGGAGGAATATTTTGAAGCGAATCTGCAATATCTTTTCGTGGTACCATACATAGTCTCTTGGTCTTCAACAGCTAATTCTTGATTTTCAGCTTCTTGAAGAGAGGTATAACCTTGCACGGAGATTTCTGTGGTCATGACTGCAGCAAAATCCATGTCAGTAAACTTATGTCTATTTATAGGAACTATGCCACATTTTCCAAACCCCTTTACCGCAATTGTTGGAGTAGCTGCAAGTGGAAATGCCTCTCCAAGAAGTTTAGACACCTGATACTGTGTCACTTGCCTACCAGGATTATTACGCATGAATCTTTGCATTTTTTTTCTTTGAATATGACTACAGTGGGGTGGAATGCAAACTACAGTTGTATGATTTTCTCTAGCCCTTTCAATGAAATCTAGATTTTTTGTATGGGTCGAATGTCCATCAAGTATCAGCAAAACTGGGTCGTCTTCGGATGGCTTCGCAAACTTCAAAAAATGGTCAAACCATTGTGTGAAAATTTCACTTTGCATCCACCCTGAAGGATGACAAACAAAAGCTGTTCCAGGTGGAGCGCCGTCTTGAAGTTCCACTTTCATCCGCTGTCTAGGGAAGATGATAAAAGGGGGAATAAAAACTCCCCCAGCTGACATTGAAATTACAAATGTGGTGACAACACCTCTCTCTGCAGATATAAGAGAGCCGACTTGCCGTCTCCCTTTTAGAGCAAAAACCTTTGAAGACTTTGACTTAACAGTCGTAAGTCCAGTCTCATCAACATTGTAGACCCTATGAGGAGGATACAAATGATTTTTTTTGAACATCCTCCAAAATGTCAAAAAACTTAAACATTTGTTTTATTAAATGCTTGCGCCCTTGCTGCTGAAGTCGCCTCAGGTATTCTTAACACAAGCTCAGGATGGCGCTTTCTGAACCCAGTTACCCAATCTTTTCCTGCCAATTTCGTTTCTTTATTGAAACTGTGAGGGATGTTATTTCGTTCAGCCAGTTGGTAAGCAAGGCTGCGCAAGTCAGCTACATTGATTCCAAAAAAACGTACCTCCATCTCCAAGAGATAATTTACCAACTGCTGTTCTTGCTCTTCGTTAAAAACAGCTCGAAAATGGCCTAATATATTTTTATTGTCGGTGGCGTCTTGATTTTTATCTAGTACACGACGTTTTAGTGTGTTCCTAGGCACATTGTAAGCTTTAGCAGCCGTTTGGTAAGGCATTCCGTCATTCTTCACGGCATCGATTGCTCTTTGCATCGCTGCGGGGTCCCATGACTGCTGATTACTCTTCCTCTGATATTTGGACACCATCGCTACAACTGAAAAAAAAACAATGTTTTAGAATTACATGTTAAATAGAAGTAAAATATAAAAGTAGCAAGGTGTTTTCACCTTAAATAAAGCTACAGTAATCGGATACAGTAATGTTAATTTACATTACAGTGCATTACTTGCTAAAATAGTTGCAGGTAAAAACCCCTATACCAGGCTTTAATTCGTAAGAATTCAAATAAAACACATAGTCCTGTCGCCAGGGGGGGTACAACGGCCTCGTTAATTCAGATGGACTTACCCAAGTTTTTTTTATGTATTTTGACCCGTAGAACACGAATTTTTTGGGTAACAGTTGATCCGGATGTCGATAAGATTGTTATAGACCAAGAACTTGAGGAATCAAATAACAGCGATTTTTGGCAAAACAAAACAATATTTTGTATTTTTTGGGTCATTTTAAGCAAAAAATATTTCTACAAGTTTTTTAGTAGGATGCACAGTTTTCGAGATAAACGCGGTTGAACTTTCAAAAAATCGAAAAACTGCCATTTTTAAACCCGAATAACTTTTGATTAAAAAATAAAATAGCAATTCTGCTTAGCACCTTTGAAAGTTCAAGTCAAATTATGTCGGTTTTGATTATTTGCATTGCTAAAAATTTATTGTGTTATTGTTAAACAAAGCTACAAACAACTAGTGCGTGAGTGATGTTTCTATGATTTCTCATTTAAAATCGAACGAGTAGGTAGAATAGGTACTAGTGCAATCAAGACTATTTCTACGTTACATGCGTTAAAACGCATGTAAAAGCACGGGAAACCCTACGTGTTTATAGCTTTGTTAAACAATAAAAAAATAAATTTTTACCAATGCAAATAATCAAAACCGATATAATTTGACTTAAACTTTCAAATGCGGTAAGCAGACTTGCTATTTTATTTTTTAATCAAAAGTTATTCGGGTTCAAAAATTGCAATTTTTCGATTTTTTTAAAGTTCAACCGCGTTTATCTCGAAAACTGTGCATCCTACGAAAAAACTTGTAGAAATATTTTTTACTTAAAATGGCCCAAAAAATACAAAATATTGTTTTGTTTTGCCAAAAATCGCTGTTATTTGATTCCTCAAGTTCTTGGTCTATAACAATCTTATCGACATCCGGATCAACTGTTACCCAAAAAATTCGTGTTCTACGGGTCAAAATACATAAAAAAAACTTGAGTAAGTCCATCTGAATTAACGAGGCCGTTGTACCCCCCCTGGCGACAGGACTAACACGTTTATTATGCTTTTTCAAATGCTCAATAGTTTTGTAAACAACATACAATACTATTATTTTTCAATAAAAATACATTTACTTCATGTCGGGCATAGTGGCCACAGACGTGGCTAATTTGCCCTCTTTCTGAACCCAGTTACCCAATCTTTTCCTGCCAATTTCGTTTCTTTATTGAAACTGTGAGGGATGTTATTTCGTTCAGCCAGTTGGTAAGCAAGGCTGCGCAAGTCAGCTACATTGATTCCAAAAAAACGTACCTCCATCTCCAAGAGATAATTTACCAACTGCTGTTCTTGCTCTTCGTTAAAAACAGCTCGAAAATGGCCTAATATATTTTTATTGTCGGTGGCGTCTTGATTTTTATCTAGTACACGACGTTTTAGTGTGTTCCTAGGCCCATTGTAAGCTTTAGCAGCCGTTTGGTAAGGCATTCCGTCATTCTTCACGGCATCGATTGCTCTTTGCATCGCTGCGGGGTCCCATGACTGCTGATTACTCTTCCTCTGATATTTGGACACCATCGCTACAACTGAAAAAAAAACAATGTTTTAGAATTACATGTTAAATAGAATTAAAATATAAAAGTATGAAGGTGTTTTCACCTTAAATAAAGCTACAGTAATCGGATACAGTAATGTTAATTTACATTACAGTGCATTACTTGCTAAATAGTTGCAGGTAAAAACCCCTATACCAGGCTTTAATTCGTAAGAATTCAAATAAAACACACGATATTATGCTTTTTCAAATGCTCAATAGTTTTGTAAACAACATACAATACTATTATTTTTCAATAAAAATACATTTACTTCATGTCGGGCATAGTGGCCACAGACGTGGCTAATTTGCCCTCTTCGTCGCCATTATATAAATGCCACACTACCGGCTAAACGAATTGAACAAGGCGTTACACAGACACATATCATTTTCTAGCCTAAACACACCTCTTTTAAGACGGTACTGTCATCTGCCTGTATTATGAATGAAAGTTTGCTTATATTAATTAATTAAATACACTTACCTTATATCAGGACGTTGAAAAACACGAAAATTTTCAATAACTTTTAAACAAGTGATCAGAACAACTTCCACCTTCAACATATATAAGACGACTTCATCTATGGACTAAGCAATGGAATATTTGACGCGTGCGTCGCTGTGTAGTAATACCGTACTGCGCAGTAACAACCGGTGGCCACTATGCCCACCCTTCCCCTACCTATATTACATATAACTTTTATTACGGGTGAAACAGATCGATTTAAAGTAAAATATTTTCTTACTGGTTTTCCCAACATGTCTTCATCAGAGTCTACATCCGATATATCAGGGATACCGTCTGGACTATAAGGCCGACTTTGAACATTTGAGCATATTATTTCATTATTCGTTACAAAACTGTCATTCATTGAAAAGGAAACTAAACTAAAAAATGTACCTATCAGTAAACATTAAACGCATCGTTTTCTTATAAGAACGCAAACATTTTAAAGAATGCATTATTTTTCCTTATAAGCACAATTTTAATTTGTACTTATTGAACTTATTTTCGCAAAGACCTACCTGAGCTCTGTGATGACAATATTTCATTTTCGTTGTCCATTTCTTCCATTGATCCAATATCGACATTTAAAATACTTGTATAACGGTATTTCAGACGGTTAGCAATGTTGCCAAATTGAGAAGACGCAGAATAATGGAGAGAATAAAAATAATATACACCAATGAATTAAACTCGATTGGTTCATGCGCCTTCTGAAGGAGATATCTTGAACTAATATATACACAAACATTTCATGGTAATATTATTGTTACGTCACTTAAAATCCTCAATAATTTTTTTGCTGTGCATCACAACTCTATGGAAACTCTCCACATTACTTGTTTGGATTACTTATATCACCCAAGAGAAATTAGTAACGACCATTACCGAAATATAAGCGATTGTAATACTGCGTCCGTATATTGACGCAACAATGCGGTGGATGCAGCATTACATGCAAAAACATAAATGTATGGACGCATCAATGTCTGGAAGATGTATTGGAAGATGATTTGGCTGGATATTCGTATGAACTTTTCACATTGCAGTTTTTACATAAAAAAAAATAATGACAATAACAATAATAAATAAATAAGAACACACAAACATAGAACATATAAAATTAAAATTATTAAATTAAAGTCGAAGGTTACATCCTCGAAGCCAATCTTTTGCCTTGGGATTGAATTGGTGGATTTCTTGAAGACTGCCAAAGAACTTGGTGGCTGGACACTCGAAGACGATGTGGTTAATTGTTTGTTCAGAAGCGCTGCATTTGTCACATTCCGGACTGGCATTTATACCCCATTGATTCAGCGATTTGTTACAAATTCCATTACCAACTCGTATTCTATTTAGGTTGCACCATTCATGACGAGGAAGAGAAAAGCCGTCTGATTTAATTGTGGGGTTTTCTATCAGATTGGAATTATTCCATTCAGTCATCCAGTGCTCTTCCGTACTGAAATCAGCCAATCTTGTAGCAGTTCTAGTAGATGGATGTCTGGATTTCAGTCTTAACTGTCTGATTTTTATGTCTTCTTCTTGGGCAACCAGAGCCATGTCATCGGCATAAATAAATTTGCGCGAGGTGGTAGTTGGTAGATCTGACGTATAAATATTAAAAAGAAGAGGAGACATATATTACCTTGTGGTAAGCCATTTTGCAGGTTTCTGAAATTACTATTTTCCCCATTTAGGTGTACTTCGAAAGTCTGTCACTTAGCATTTGGTTTATCAACCTGTTGAACGAACAGCACGGTACCATCTGGTATATTTTAAATAAAAGACCCTCCTTCCACACTGTGTCGTAGGCGCAGGTCAAGTCTATGTAAGCTGCTACTGTTTTAAGTTTCTTTTGGAATCCGTTCTCAATAAATGTTGTTAAGGAGAGGACTTGGTCGCCACAGCTTCTTCCCGGCATGAATTCAGCTTGTTCTTGAGGAATATTTGACTTTGTAAAGTAAAATAGTCTCGTTTGGATTATCCTCTCGAATAACTTGTAGCATACGCTTAAAAGAGCGATTGGTCTGTAGCTCTCCGGTAGTGCAGGGTCTTTCCCAGGTTTAGATATAGCGATGATCTTACTTTTTTTGAAGGATCTTGGAAACTTCTGCTTAGTCAATATTTGATTGTAAAATTCAAGAAGCCACTTACTGGTATTCGGACCAATGTGTTTCATAAATTTAAGATAAATGTTGTCAACTCCTGCGGCCTTACGACATTTAATTAATTTTAGAGCTTCTGCAAGTTCTGCTGGCTCGATGAGTTTCATTATTGGTAGGCTTTGTTGCAAAGCAATTCAAAAAACTTCAAAAGCAATTTTGGCTTCTTTTAACTGAGATCGAACTTCTCTTTTATGACTTTTTTCCAAGTTACTATAAGAGTTGTTCACCAATTTCAGGATCTCCAGATTTTTCATACTGATCAAGTAGTTCTTTACATTCATCGTTCCAGCATGGGATTTAGGATTTGGTAACTCCACGTGGAATGTGCTTTTTTGCACATCTAATCACTAGTGATGCGAATCTTTCATAATTTTGAACCTCAGGTTTGATATGTCTTATATCACTTTCAAGTTGAAATTTAAACTCTTCCCACCTTGCCTTCAGGAAATTCCATCTTGGCAAAGGGATTGAATTTATAAGGTTGTAATTATTGGTCTATGTTGTATGGTTGGAATTATTGGTGTATGGTGTCCAAAATATCATAGTACAGGGTGATTGATTAGTAGGGTAAAGCTCAATAGCTCCGCTATATTAATAGATAGCAATAAAAGTTCTGGCCTATTCTGGCCAATATTTGTAAAAATATCATGTAATGATTTGCGACATTTCTAAAATTCTATATGACGTCAAAATTGATGACGCACAAAAAGAAAAGGGGTTTGAGATCTACTATATTATGTCATCATCATTGACCTAGCATCAAGGCTGATGAGGTATTAAATAAAACACGTAATAATAATTCACATAAATCTTTTAATGAACAATAAAAAACTTTTCGTAAAAAAAATAATATTAGGTCAAGTTCCAACATGCTGATTATACTTTATCATGTTGATTATCAAATAATGATAAACACCATTTTAAACTTTTAACTTATTTACTAACAGAATTGTTTAAACTTTCAGAAGTTTATTACACTCACAGTTGAGTGCATAGTTCTTTATCCGTGCGCCATTAATACCTGGCGAGATAAAACACATACTTTTTATCTAGCATCATTGTCTAACCCGCATGAAACTAAACATAAAACAACTACCACCTGTTATTAAGACACATCTTATTTTTATGAACGCTCTAGTTTCAGTACATCGGTAAGAGATACGTACAAAAAAGACGCTTGGGGACGCTTTCAGATTTTAAGTACAATTTGTGTCGTTTCTGGTTTGTTTACTTGTGACTGTCAGTTTGTTGGATTTTTTGCTGTTTTTGCATTTAGAAGTTATTTATATTACAGAAACAGTAGTCGTTTTCACAATTAATTTCATATTGAAGTTTAAAATTTTATGGTAAGTGTATTTTATTTTGCCATTAATTTACATACAAAGTTAACCTCATTCACACAGTTAAGGAATGAATGAATTAAATGGCACATTTATTTATTAACCACTAATGATTTTAAACATTACCACAGAACTACTGAAAGCAGATAGAGAAACATCGGAAGAAATCCTGTATGTACTAATAAACAGAATATGGCAGGAGGAGAGAATACCTGATGATTGGAAAAAAGGGTAAAGATACCCAAGAAGGGAGATCAAACGAATTGCAACAATTGGAGAGCAATAACACTACTTTCTACAGTGAGTAAAGTCATGACAAGGATGATACTAGAAAGAATGAAAGAAACTATTTACCAGTTGTTAAGACCAAACCAAGCGGGCTTCAGAAGTAATAAAGCATGCACAGATCATATTAACACATTAAGAAACATTGTAGAACAAACAATAGAATGGCAGAGCAAAATCTATATAAATTTCATTGACTTTAGACAAGCCTTTGACCGGATTAACAGAGAAAAAATGTGGGAAATATTGAAGAGATATGGAATTCCATTAAAATACATAAGAATTATCAAAATGTTCTATGAAAACTATCAATCAACATAGACAGTGGAGTCAGACAGGGGTGTATTCTATCTCCAACCATATTTTTGATCTTAATCGACTGGGTCATGAAGAAGGCAACGAAAAATAAAACAGGAATTAGATGGAATGCTTTCGGTCAGCTTGAAGATCTAGACTTTGCAGATGATATATGTCTGGTGCCCGAAAAAAGACAACATATGCAGAAAAAAACAGAAAAGGTGACAAAAGAAGCAAGAAAAATAGGACTAGAGATTAACACAAGAAAAACCAAACTTATGAAGATAAATACGGAAAGAGAAATGGGTATATTCATTGAAGGAGAAGTAGAAAATGTACAGAAGTTTTGCTATCTGGGAAGCATAATTGACGCTAGCGGTGGAATAGAAGAGAAAATTAATGGAAGGATAACTAAAGCCCAAAATGCGTTCTATATGCTGAAGAAAACATGTGAGTCCAATAAATTAACAACCAAAACCAAAATCAGGATATTTAATACAAATGTAAAGAGCATTTTGCTATATGCAGCAGAAACTTGGAAAATAGAGAAAAAGATTATAAAAAAGGTTCAAACATTTGTAAATAGATGCCTTAGACGAATATTGCAAATATATTGGCCAAATCGGATAAGTAACACGGAACTTTGGAGAAAAACTAATCAAGAGCCGATAGCCAAAACGATAAATAGACGTAAATGGAAGTTTATTGGACACACATTAAGGAAAAATGAAGATGATATAACCAAACAAGCGCTGGATTACCAACCAACTGGAAAAAGAAAACAAGGCAGACCAATGACATCCTGGAAAAGAAATATTACCAGAGAGCTAGAAGACAATGGGTTAACATGGAAAGAAGTGAAAGCCCTGGCCAGAAACAGAGATGAATGGAGGGGGACTGTAGAGGCCCTATGTTCCAAATGGAATCAAGAGGAGTAAAGTAAAAGTAAAGTAATGATTTTAAAAGAATTTATTACGCTACTTCAAATGTAGCTGTCATTCTGCACCAAAATTTTTAAAACAAAACTAACCTTTTACATTCTATTTGATAACGTCAAATTTTATAATATAATCCGTGATTGTAGCAGTAGCCACTTTATCACTTGCTGTTGCGTGGAGTGAATTTCCGACTTATTTCGATTCCGAATGCTTTAAATGATGACGAACGGGTAAAGAACAATGGACCCAACTGTATTTTATTTTGAGGTACCCGAAATTAAGTATTTCCGCCAAGTTACGGGACGAAAAGAGAAAAAATATTTTCCGTTTCGTTGAACTTTGCGAACACTGTGCAAAACAGACAGGCAAATAATTAAATTTGTCCTCTACTTACAGAAATAATAAAAAGCCCGATAATAGGCGACCCAACAAATAATAGCAGATCAAAAATTAACACAAATAAAAGCATATTATTTACTAGTTGAAAATTAAAAAAAACTTAAACATATACCTACACATATCGTAGCTCCGCCCAAAGAGTGTCATAAACCAAAAAAGCAAAGTATCGAGAAAAAATATTTGTGCTAGAACTGTTTCGAGTTTTCAAAAACTATTAAAATTGGAGCAATACTAATTTTAGTGAGTTCTACGAAATATTATTTATTTTAAGTGGTTTTAGCAGTACAGAATATACTACATACAGGGTATACAGACTTATACTTTTTAATGATCTAACTTTAAATTATATAAGTAACAAAATTAAATAAAAAATACTGCAAAAAGAAAAATAATGGTGTCACTTTTCTTGAGCATATTTACAGATGGTTTTGAATAAAGCAATCACATATACTGTCTTAACTCGACAAACGACGGTTTATTCAGATCTTAGACGAAAAATTGCCTTGCACAGGCCGACATGTGACACTGTTTATTTTCGGTTCATCGTTGATCTTGGTTAACTATATCGCACACCTAGATCTAAAGAGAGTTAAGTCAAAAATATGTGAAATTGAGTTAAGCTTACCATTTAATTCCCTGTACGAATACCTATCGATCAATAAAAGAGATTTAAAAATATGTGCAAAATTCAACGGTAGATGGCACCTAGAGTCTCTTTTGTTGAACGAGCGAGCCAGATCCCACCGTGCATAAATGGGAACAATGCTAGATGCAATCAGAATTACAAACGGAGTGCAAGTGTCCTCCGTAAAAAGTATGGAGTTATTTTCAGTCATACCTGTTTAGTTGAAATTTGAAGCAGTATTATTTTGAGTTGTCACTTTTTAAATGGTTACTGCTAATTACAAGGATACAACAATTAGAGTTAAACCTGTATCGCTGGCAAGATAAGTAAAGATTTTATTTTTAATTTTAGTTGTTACCCTATTCTTGAAACATTTCGATATTGTAGTTGTGTCTGCTTTGCTGAGTCATATTTGATACTTCCTTTTTTCTGTAAAATCTTATCAAAATTAAACTTATTTCGAAATTGACGATTCGAGTTTGTAGGTCGTAGTACACTTTAATGTTTATCTTACCATTAACAATATGTTCCTCTTTAATATTGTTCCTGCCAATTTTTTAAGTTGGATCCCTTTAGATGGTTACTGACAAATTTATCTTTACAACATAGCCAAAAAGATTAAAAATGTTTTTGTGGGCGTTCTAAATTGATTCGTGGCACATGACTCTGTAAGTTAGTAAAATAAACATTGTATATTTCAGAAAAAACTATGAATCACCGGCGATTATTAGTAAGTATGGTAGAAGAACAGTATAAATAAAATATCACTCCTATAACTTCTAGTCAACATGCAACCGTGGAAGATAACTTGAAGATGTCATCAAGTGATAAAGTTCCATCCAAAGAAAGTCATGTTGTTTTGACACCGGTTAATACATCTATCCCTAGCACATCTAAACGGCAGCCCCGGACTATTATATTTCACTTATTTGGAGCGATGAAAGTGATATTGACAACTAAGATAAAGATCCTAATTTGCAATTGTTAAACTAAAATGCGCACCCATCTAAGGTCGTACCTTCATCATCATCGGTAACTTGGTCCAGCAGCAGCAGCTCCAGTCCATCGGATACCGAAGATGATAGTGACAAAGTTGGCCCAGAAGGTGTTATGGTTCCAGAAACTGCTACTGAGATTGAGATAGATAAACTACCCTGTCAAAATCTAAAACACTAATTCTAGCAAGAATGGTTGGACCACCCTGTGGAGACAAATGTCGCCTAAAATGCAAAGATAAAGTGGACAAGATGTCAAGACAACAGGACTATGATGAATATTTAGCACTCAGTGATCTTGGAAAGCAAAAAGAATTCTTAGTACGCCACTCGCAACAAATAAAGTCTAAATATCGGTACTTAAGTACACACAATTTTAGAGCTCTCAACAATCCCTTTTACTTTGAGATTAATGGATCCAAAATACAAATATGCAAGGAATTTTTCAAATAAACTCTTGATTTGAGCAATAAAGCAATAAAACAGCATATTCGAAGAAAACAATGCGTCTTCAAAAGAGAGGCAACTACAAACTTAATTCACCAACACAGGCTTAACTCAAGTTAGTATAACAAATATAAATACATTAATAAGCAAAAGGAAAATAATTCAAAATTATCGATTTTTAGCCTTAAAATGTGTATTCAACATTAAATTCTGGTGTATAAATAAAGCAAACCATAAAAACAAAACACTCCCGCAGTGCACATGGACACCGAAAACAGTTTTCCGTGTTTTTTGACTTAACTCTCTTTAGATCTAGGTGTGAGATATAATGACGTTAGTGTCATCTAACGACAAATACTTGAACCATAGACGGAACACTTTTGAGATAGACATTGGTAGTTTTAGTAAACTGTTGGTGCAATAAAACAGTTTTTAAATTTGTTTTTATTTGTGACATTGTTTGAGCGAAGGTGCGATATCGATTTGTTTGTCAAGGAATATTTAAAATCTCCTATATGAAAACATTAAAAACAAAAACACTTATAATACTAGAAAAATGTTAAAATAACTATAATTTGCAGTTTATATCTTTCCATGGAAAAAAACAGGCGATTTAAAATTTCTCCATGGAAATCCTTAGAAAAAAGAATATCCAAACAACAAATTTTTATTCTCCGAATAATGAGAATATGTGGCGATAGCACCATAGAAATTAAAAAATATCACCTTTATTAATATTTCCTCTTTCAGATGATAAGACGTCTAAATCTGACTAATGGACAATTGAAAAAATGGAGGTAACCGAATTGCGTTCAAAATTTTGAGTGATTTTCAGGTAATATCGCTAATGTGTTTTGTATGGTCAATTGCGTTCCGTTTCTAACAATAAAATTTAATCCTACACAGTATTACCTGGGTTTACCTAATTAGTTTCTTAGTAAAAATAAGAGAAAGTGGAGGTTAACTTGATAGGGTGGAATTTTTAAAATTGCAGTTTATTTCCAAACATAGAGTGAACTTAGACAATCGCACCGCGCAATGAATTTTGAAATGATGTTAAGTGAACGGGGAAAACCACTTACAGTTTTTCAAAAATTCAAATTTAGTAAGTTTCGTGAATTAAAAAAGTTTGGTGAAACTGTGTGGTATTGTACAAATAAAAAAAGAATGTGTGTGTACTTTGTACGCACGTAAGAAGTTATACTTCTATTATATAATTTCAACGAAATAAATATACTTAACAGTTACAATACAAAAAATTAACCAAAACTTAACAATGCCAAATATTAAAAAGAAAAAAGTATGAATTGTCCGGGATTTGAACCCGCAATCTCGCGATTTCTCGATCTCTGGTCCAATGCTCTAACAACCAGGCCATCAAGGCGCAAGTTACTGACGTTTCAGATATACATAATTACACATCACGGGACAAGTGAAATATAAAAATAGATGTTTTATTATTTTACGCCCAAGGAAGACAAATCCAAAGACACAAAATTATAATAAATAATACATTTACTAAAAAACACTAATATATTATTTTAATGGCATATTTGCGCCGATACATAATTTGAAAGATTAGCAACTAAACGTCATACATAACTTCAAAAAGTGTAAAGCAAAACTATATACATTAAATAATGTGTTTTCAAAAGTTAGTGAACACAATCATGAGCTTGCTGAAGAAGTATTAATTCGCCAGAAAGTTAACAATTCTCTTAAAAGAAAAGCAACAGAAGATATTGCGGAACGACCTGCGAAGTTGTTACACAAGGAAATCGAAAAGCAAAGCGAAGTACTTACCTCTCTGTCAACAAAAGATGTCCAATACATAAAAAAAGAACATTAATCGCACGCGATTGAAAACGGTTCCAAAATTGCCAAAATCAGCCAAGGATGTTCAAGAATTTTTGGAACAAATTGAAATATTTACTATCAAAAATGAACAGTTTTTGTTGATTAATGATGAACAGTTTAATATTTTTGTTTTTTCATGAATGTCTAATCTTTCATTTATGTGTAACAATTCCACTTTATTTATGGATGGAACATTCGATTATTGCACAATTTTTTTTTAAATGTTTACATTACATACATTGATTAATGACACTTATGTTCCGGTTGCATTTTGTTTGTTACCTAATAAGCAAAAATTCACTTACAAATCATTATTCGAATTATTAAAGAAAAAATGTCAAGATTTGGGATGCAATTTAAATCCAACGAAAATAGTGATTGATTACGAATTAGGTATCCACTCCAGCGTGCGAGAAGTTTTTCCGGAAGCAAATGTTGTTGGTTATCGATTTCATCTTGCTCAAGCTTGGTAAGTAATACGTATAGGAATGTAACTGGCAAATAGTAGATTGTTGAGAAAAACTTGAGTTATGACGTCATCCTATTTTTTTTGCTGTAAAACTAAACATTTCAATATGTTTATTTCAAACTTCACTGTAATTTCTTTTTTCAATTTTTTTTTACAAAAAACAGCATTTGATATAAGTTAAAACAAGAATTGTAGGTAAAATATCTTCAAATTTTTGACATAAAAAAAAGATGTCGTCATAACCTCTGTCAAAAAATTGGCTCCTAAATATTCTCATTATTTTTTAAAGATGTATTTTTTTTTATAAAATTTGACCTGTTTCAAACTTTTTCTTGAATGGAAGTACTTTCTGAAATAAAGAAGTTATTCTATAATCTTGTTACAGGTGGCGTAAAGTACAAAATATGGGGTTGAGTTCTGAGTATAAGAACGAGAACTCAGAAATAGGTAAATGGCTGAAGCATATTTTTGGCCTAATGTATCTTCCTCCGAGCCAAGTTGGAGATTGTTTTGTGGAAGATTTTATGCCTGAAAAACCAGATGATCATCGAGTTGACGCATTTGCAAACTATCTAGTTGAAAGGTATATCGAAGAGGACTACACATTTCCTCCACAAATTTGGGCAAAGAATAGCGCATCTATATATAGAACAACTAATTCTTGTGAGTGATTTCATTCAAAATTTAAAAATTATTGTTTGTCTCCACATCCTAATATTTTTTTGTTTGTTGAAACATTAAAGCGCATTCAAACCGATTCTTATATAAAAATAAATTCTGTTAAACAAAATATTTCTAGAAATGTAGATAAAGCTACCTCCAGCAAATATATTTTTCTCGAACAGAAAATTAACCAGTATAACAGGGGTGAAATTTCAAGATACAATTTCGTTAAATGTGTTAGTTATAAATTCGGTGCTAAAATAAAAATAAACTGTTAGTTGATATTACGTTGATTGTATTTCCCTGCTTAACTAATATTTATTAAGCTATCCTCTGACCGCAATTGGGTTGGCTAATTAAGAAATGAAACGCAATTCGGACTAGACGTTATCGGTGGCCAGGTAAGCAAAATATTTGGGACGCAATTCGACAAGGCCCAAGAAACGGAACGCAATTCGGACTAGACGGAAAAAATATCTGTCTCGTGATCTGTATCAAAATTTACTTAAAACTATTAAAGAAAAATAATATAGGTATGTATATACTAGTTTACATTAGGCGACTGGTAAACCAATATACTTTACTGGTATCTTATTAAACTAAAATGTAATATTCTATACTTAGATAAAAAACCAATTTACATACATAAAAATATGACATCTAAAAACACCACAATAGAAGAAAACATCAATGATTAAAGAATTGTCAAAAGGACAATTACATCAAATAATCTGACACTAAAAAAAATATTGTCGCCTAATGTAATCAGTTACATACTCATTTAACAATCTCATGAAGTGGAACAAGACCCATTGCAGTCAAAAATGATCAATTTCTTCGATTTCTGGCCATACCTCTTCCCCTTCCAAGAGCCGGAAATGATTGACTGTTAAAATAATCGGTATTCGAATCACTAGTGTCACCATTGTTGGAATTGTTAGAGGACTCTCTTTGAGATCCTCTATTTCCCATTGCACTAGAAAACTGTCTTCTAGTTCCCATAGCACTTGCATAGCTCTGACCTGACATTTGGCTCATTGAGTCAGTTTCTACAGGTTGAGAATTGCTTAATGTCCATTTCGATTTCAGACCTGGAAAGCTATTATTGAAAGTAGCTGTAGAGGAGTCTGACACTACAGATTCGCTCTCCCATTGAGAGGCACTAGAAAACGATAAAACAGTGTCTTTGTCATCTTCACGAACTGACTGCTTCTTAGAAGATTTACTGGAACCTGTATACAAACTAGCTTTTGATGAAGCTCTTGAGCTCAAACTGGATGCTGTAAAAGCTTGATCAGGTACGTGTCTTCCAGGCTCTATAGGAATATCTAGGAACGAACAGCAATTATCACAAATTGTGTATGCAAGTCGTACTGCCACTGACTTGCTGCAAAATTGACAAGCTTCACTAACAGAATGGAATTCACAACATATTCCAACAGTATGGGAATAAAGATCCTTATCCAGTTCCGTTTCTGCCATTGAATATAAGGGCCATACGTTATCGTTAGCTACCGAGTTTTTTAATACTTGAAACATATATTGTAAATAATAAACTTTAAATAATGGCGGCTCATCAAAATCAGCGCACCAAGTGTCTAACACATGTTGCAACATTTTAACAATATCTTTCTTAGCATACAAGGGAGGGAATTTCTTAGTATCTCCGGTTTTAGATAATATAAATTCTTTCATCTCTGTATAAACTTCTTCCACATTGTCGTCGTCGTCACCAGTTAAGGGGATAGGCAGTTGATGTGAATCTTCAGATTGCTTTTTTGCGTCACTAGCATACCCCAGTGGTAGTCTACCTGCAATCAGATACATAAATGTATGTAATTATATTGAAATATTTACAGAAAAGTTAAAAGTACTCATAGTCCATATGGTGAGACCGCTACCATCTGGAAAAATTTCTGATTTGGTTTCTTTGTGGATTCCTATTCAAAAATGTCCGCTTTAAACAAATCTGAAGGACGCCGGGCGGAATTTTTGGGCAGAAATTGTTTAAACAATTTTTTTAAACAAATACAAAAGATCACGTTTTTTTTGCTCCGGAACATATTGTATATTTTTGAGTTTTGTGGGTCATTCTGAACAAGAAAGGTATCTTGTAAATTTTCTCAGAAATGAGAGGCTTAAAAACTCATATTCAAATTAGTATTTTTAAGGTTGCCAGACACTTAAATTGAAGACTAAATATTCAGCTTCAAGATTCTGAAGAGTGATCGCGTCTAACTTTAATTTATACCGTTGTTTTTTAATTGTTAAATATGCGTTTTATCCGTTTTTTGGCCGGTGCGGCGCGCTCCGTTTCAAAAATCTCCTATTTTCCTCCGAAAAATATATTTTCTAGATTCTTTGGGACATTCTAAATAAAATAAGTTTCTTGATATTTTTCTCGAAAGTTAATAGTTTTAAAGTTATAAGCGATTTAAAATCTGAAAATGCGTCTTTTTGTCATTTTTCGGATTTTAAATCGCTTACAACTTAAAAACTATTAACTTTTGAGAAAAATGACAAGAAACTTATTTTATTTAGAATATCACAAAAAATCTAGAAAAAATATTTTTCGGAGTATTTTTGAAATGGAGCGCGCCGCACCGGCAAAAAAATTGGATAACACGCATATTTAACAATTAAAAAACAACGGTATAAATTGAAGTTAGACGCGATCACTCTTCAGAATCTTGAAACTAAATGTTCAGTCTTCAAGTATCTGGCAACCTAATTTAAATATTTTTTAAGCCTCGAAAATGCGTATTTTCGCATTTTTCAGATTTTAAATCGCCTATAACACCAAAACTATCAATTTATGACAAAAATTACAAGATACCTTTCTTGTTTAGATTGACCCAAAAAATCTAAAAATATATGTTCCAGAGCAAAAAAACATGATCTTTTGTATTTGTTTAAAAAAATTGTTTAAACAATTTCTGCCCAAAAATTCCTCCCGGCACCCTTCTGATTTGTTTAAAGGGGACATTTTTGAATAGGAATCCACAAAGAAACCGAATCAGAATTTTTTTCAGACGGGAGCGGTCTCACCACATGGACTATTATGTTTTCAGATACAAAGTTTTCTACCAAATTGTTATACAGTGTGTCTGCGTAACTTGGAACCGGGTCTACCCCAAAATCCCGACAGCCAAAATCCCGACGGCCAAAATCCCGACACGCCAGAATCCCGACAGGTTTGATAAGTTTCTTTTTAACATATATATATATATATATATATATATATATATATATATATATATATATATATATATATATATATATATATATATATATATATATATATATAGGGTGAGGCAGATAACTGGCCTATAAGAAATATCTTGAGAACTAAAGGCAACAGAATCATGACAATTGGAATAAAGGGGTTTTGAAGGATGATCTATTAAATGAAAATATTTTCATCTCTTTGCAACTTCCGGTTATACCGGAAGTTGCTTATAACTTCGTTTTTTTAAATGGGACACCCTGTATATTTTTACATTTTTGGATTCCCTTCGATGTATTCTTTCTTAAAATATGAGGTTTTGTAATATTATACAGGGTATTTTAAAAGATAATTACGTTTTTTTATTAATTTCGTAGCAATATTCACACCATGTAGAACTGTAGTAGTTTGACATCTAAAACTCTACTTACGTTCAAATGATTTTTAATATACTCCACTATTGTTAAGAATCATTAGTATAGCTAAATTTTTAATTTTAGTATACAGGGTTGGTCGAAACTAGGAATGAGTATTTTCTGAGTTTTCTTAAATGGAACACCCTGTATTTTTGTATTGTAGTGAAATGATATTTTATAGTTCTTTTTTATTTCTTAAGCATTCCCTTATACCTAACTGCTTTAATTTGTGAGTTATTGGTGATTCAAGCTAAACATTAATTGCAACAAAAAATACGTAAACTTTTATTAGGTTGTTGTTCTGAAGCTATTTTCTTGTGGCATTTTTACAATTTTAACTATTTAGAATGGGAAATAAGCCACAATATTATTAAAAAATGATTTTTATTAACGTTTCGACGCCCAAATCGGGTGCCGTTGTCAAAATACAAAATACTATTAATATAAACAATGTATTTTTAATAAACAAAAATGTTGTTGCTTAGTAAAAAAATTCTTCTAATAATTTATTTAATTTGACTCATTTATATCGGCAATTCAGATACATATGATACATTTTAAAGTAGAAGACTTTAAAATGATATTGCCAATATTTATGAGTTGCGTTCCTGGGACGACTTTACTGAAAGATAGTTCATTCGATTACATGAAATCAACCCCAACTCAAGAATATCCGTCATAAAAAAATCATAGCATGTGATCTGTCTTTAAAAAGACAACCACATGCAACGGTGACATTAAAATTCTCGCGTTAGAGATCTCATAGTAAATCACGAGGGAAAACCAGGAAAAACCTCGTGATACTATCCCGACATCGTAAGTATTTGGTCTTACATTTAATTTACTCTCAAAATTAATACCAAATTCTGACTTTACTATAATTTTGTTTAAATTATAAATAATATCAATAATACATGGGTATATAAGTAATACTAAAATATAAAATATGTACTAACTCGACTATTGACTTACTAATTGTGGTATTTTCTTTCTATTGACTTCTTCCAGAGAAAAATCAAAGAAGCGGCTCTAATTATGCTAAACGAAACCAATTGTGTCGCAAATTCCTCGGTGGAATGCAGTAGGATGTGGATACCCATACTGAAAGAGGAAGTCAATAGAAAGAAAATACCACAATTAGTAAGTCAATAGTCGAGTTAGTACATATTTTATATTTTAGTATTACTTATATACCCATTCCCCGTGTGGGATGCGGGCCGCTTAGTAGAATACACCCACAGGATCTCCTACTAGTCGTAAGAGGCGATTACAGGAGCAGCTGACCGCTGTCCCTCCCTAACATTCCATCTCAACCTTACCCATTATCTCTATCCTCAAACCTATCTCATCCACACCCCGAGTGACGGATGAGTCCTATTGACCGTGTTTGGAGTGGAAGGGGTCCACTTTGCGTGGGGGGTGTGTATGGCATATTGTCGCACACCCTACACACAAACTGCGTAACCTGCGCCTCTCCCCATTCAAACACTCCTAATTTCCCGCTACCAACCCGCACTGGCCAGCGTGGTAGTGAAATGGCTAATTTTCCCCCGTAAATGACATGACACAAACTAGAAAAAGGCCCTTAGTCCCCGGCGGCCCAACGGTCCCTGGTGACGGTAGCCACCAGATCGGGCCAAGGGCAGAGGGTGCAAAGAATCACCGGGATAGACACGGCTACCATGGACAACGAACATTGCATATTGCCACTTAAAACGTAAGAACGCTTGCAACTGAAGATAAGCTCATTGAATTACAGGAAGGACTTAACTGCATAAAATGGGATGTACTGGGACTTTCCGAAATACGAAGAAAAGGAGAAAACCAATTAGTTTTAAAATCAGGGCATCTGTTACATTCCATTGGAGAAGACGATAAGGCAGTTGGCGGCGTAGGTTTTCTCGTCCACAAGAAACACCTAGATAAAATTATAAAAATAGACAGTGTAAGCTCAAGAGTTGTGTACCTCATACTAAAATTGAACAAGAGATGCTCTATTAAAATTATCCAAGTATATGCACCCACGACGAGTCATAGCGATGAAGAAATAGAAAACTTTTATGAAGATATAAATAGAGCTATGGAAAAAGATAAAACCCACCACCTAATCTTAATGGGCGATTTTAACGCTAAACTTGGATATAAAGAAGATAACGCAGAAGTGGCTATGGGCTCATTTGGATATGGTGAGCGAAATGATAGAGGAGGTATGCTACTAAATTTTTTGTTGCATCATCGGCTATACGTGATGAACACATTTTTCAAAAAGAACCAACAACGTAAGTGGACGTGGGCTAGTCCAGATGGCATAACAAAAAACGAAATTGATTTCATCATCACAAACAGAAAAAATATTATCCAAGATGTTACAGTAATCAATAAAATCACTGTTGGGAGTGACCATCGGTTGGTTAGAGCAAAAATATTGATCAACCTTAGACAAGAGAGGACAGCAATGATAACAGAGAGGCCTTCTAATAAATGGGAATCGATAGAAGATAGTGTAGCTTATCAGAATCTCATAACTTCAGAACTGAAAGAAGTAGAACATCTAAATGAAAATGCATTAGATATAGAGGTGACAAACATGCGAATAAACAGTGCGATTCGAAACGCTCATAGCAAATATAAGGAAAAAAGAAAAAACAAGATAGATAAACTTACTCAAGCTACTAAAGACCTTATAAACAAAAGAAGAGAATTGAAAAACAAATACACAGAAAATTTTGCAGCACTTAGACAGTTAAACAAAGATATCACAAAATCCACTCGAAAAGATGTCAGAAATTACAACATTGAACACATAACTCACGCCATTGATAAAAATAAGAGTTTAAAGGTACTGCGCCGACAAATGACTGAAGGATCGAAAAATATTTGTAAACTTGTAAATAAAAAAGGAGAAATAACAACAAATAAGGAAGATATTTTAAAAATTGCTCAAGATTTTTACTCAGAATTGTATAAGCGAGAAGAACTTCCAGATCCTGATCAAAGTCAAATACCAAAAGTTCAAAATGTAGGCTCAGAAGACATCCCAGACATCACAACAGAGGAAATAAAATCAGCTCTCTCGGAGATGAAAAACAATAAATCACCTGGAGAAGATGGGATAGTCATTGAACACATCAAAGAAGGAGGAGAAACGTTAATAAATGTGTTGAAAAAGATGTTCAATGTTTGTTTGACAAGAGGCGTAACCCCCTCTCAGTGGCATAATGCAATAATAACCATAATGCATAAAAAAGGTGACATTTCAGATCTGAAAAACTACAGACCTATTAGTTTGCTCTCCCATACATACAAACTATTCATGAAGATAATAACAAAACGGCTTGTGAACAAACTGGATAGTTACCAACCTTGTGAACAGGCTGGGTTCCGCTCCAGATACGGAACAAACGATCATCTACAAGTTATAAAAACGCTAATAGAAAAGTGCACAGAGTATAACAAGCCTATCTTTCTTATATTCGTGGATTATGAAAAGGCGTTCGATACTATAGATCATCATAAAATGCTTCGAGCATTGGCGGACTGCCGCATTGACTACCGATATATCGCCTTGATTAAAAGTATCTACGAAACTGGTACAGCTTGTGTTCGACTTCATGAAGATACCAAGAAATTTAGAATAGAACGTGGAATTAGACAGGGTGATACTATCTCCCCGAAATTGTTTACAGCTGTTCTTGAATATATGTTCAAGCAAATGGAAGGAGAGGATAATATGGGAATCAATATAAACGGGGAGGATCTGAACCACCTAAGATTTGCCGATGACATCGTTTTAATATCTGATAGAGTTGATAAAGCTACAAAAATGCTGCACACGCTCTATAAAGTGTCAAAAACAATTGGTCTTAAAATTAACACCTCAAAGACAAAATTTATGACCAACCTTGTAGTCAGCGATAAAATTCAGATTGGGAGTCATAGCATCGACCAAGTAATAGCTTACAAATATCTAGGACATGAGATTCGCTTAGGCCGAGATAACCAGACAACTGAAATACAAAGAAGGATAGGTCTTACATGGGCTGCCTTCGGTAGATTAAATAACATTTTCAAGTCTAATATTCCAGTTTGTTTAAAAAGAAAGGTCTTTGACCAGTGTGTTTTGCCGGTTCTTACATATGGTGCAGAAACACTAACTCTGACAAAAAGAACAATAAATAAAATAAGAGTTACACAACGCGCTATGGAAAGATCAATGTTAGGTATTACCATCAGAGATAAAGTACCAAACCTAGAAATAAGAAGAAGAACAGGAGTCACGGAGGCAGTTGAAAGAATAGCCATGGCTAAATGGGCTTGGGCAGGACATGTTGCCAGACTGACGGATGACAGATGGACCAAAAAGATTCTGGAATGGCGACCAAGGCAGGAGGCATATCGAAGCAGAGGACGACCACCGACTAGATGGACGGATGATATCAAGCGCATCACCACAAATTGGATGCAAGAAGCTCAAGATAGAAATAGGTGGAAATTTTTACGGGAGGCCTACGTTCAGCAGTGGACAAATATAGGCTAGTTGATGATGATGATGATGATGATATATACCCATGTATTATTGATATTATTTATAATTTAAACAAAATTATAGTAAAGTCAGAATTTGGTATTAATTTTGAGAGTAAATTAAATGTAAGACCAAATACTTACGATGTCGGGATAGTATCACGAGGTTTTTCCTGGTTTTCCCTCGTGATTTACTATGAGATCTCTAACGCGAGAATTTTAATGTCACCGTTGCATGTGGTTGTCTTTTTAAAGACAGATCACATGCTATGATTTTTTTATGACGGATATTCTTGAGTTGGGGTTGATTTCATGTAATCGAATGAACTATCTTTCAGTAAAGTCATCCCAGGAACGCAACTCATAAATATTGGCAATATCATTTTAAAGTCTTCTACTTTAAAATGTATCATATGTATCTGAATTGCCGATATAAATGAGTCAAATTAAATAAATTATTAGAAGAATTTTTTTACTAAGCAACAACATTTTTGTTTATTAAAAATACATTGTTTATATTAATAGTATTTTGTATTTTGACAACGGCACCCGATTTGGGCGTCGAAACGTTAATAAAAATCATTTTTTAATAATATTGTGGCTTATTTCCCATTCTAAATAGTTAAAATTTTATTAGGTTGGCCGTGAAAATACTCAATCCCAAATAATTTTTCAGAAATAAATACATATTAATCCAGACTGGTCCTTAAAATTACCAATAATGGGTTAGCTATCAAAATACCTACATAGTTAAAATTGTTGGTGCGATTAACAATTAAGCACAAATTAAAGCAGTTAGGTATAGGGAATGCTTAAGAAATAAAAAAGTACCATAAAATATCATTTCATTACAATACTAAAATACAGGGTGTTCCATTTAAGAAAACTCAGAAAATACTCATTCCGAGTTTCGACCAACCCTGTATACTAAAATTAAAAATTTAGCTATAATAATGATTCTTAACAATAGTAGAGTATATTAAAAATCATTTGAACGTAAGTAGAGTTTTAGATGTCAAACTACTACAATTCTACAGGGTGTTAATTTTGCTACGAAATTAATAAAAATACGTAATTATCTTTTAAAATACCCTGTATAATATTACAAAACCTTATATTTTAAAAAAGAAGACATCGAAGAGAATCCAAAAATGTAAAAATATACAGGGTGTCCCATTTAAAAAAACGAAGTTATAAGCAACTTCCGGTATAACCGGAAGTTGCAAAGAGATGAAAATATTTTCATTTAATAGATCATCCTTCAAAACCCCTTTATTCCAATTTTCATGATTCTGTTGCCTTTAGTTCTCGAGATATTTCTAATAGGCCCTTTATTTGCCTCACCCTGTATATATATATATATATATATATATATATTGCATTTATTTCTTGTTTTTTGTTTATGGCCATCTGTTTTTTTATTTTTTGTTACTAAACGAAAGTATTTTGTATTAAAAGTATTAAACAAAAGTCGGAATTTTTACTTATGCGAGGATTGTTGCATGTCGGGATTTTGCCTGTCGGGATTTTGGGCGGCACCGCTTGGAACCATATGGGAAACTTTTTTAATATCAATTTTACGAAAAAAAAGTTATTCTTTATAAAGTGCTCTGCATAGTCCAAAACCTAAGACGCAATCATCAGACATCAAATTTTATCAACAGTATACGAGGTATGTCAAAAAATATGAATTTCGCTCAAGAGTAAAGTGCCTTTATATTTCACAATATCGAAAATTGTCATTAAGAAAAGTTGTTTGCAATCAAAAATTATTTTATTATTAATTAATCTAATTAAAAAAAAAATTGAAAATTTTCCTCAAATGACGGACACCCAACATCATTTTTATTTATGATAGCTCCGTTATTAATTTTACGAAAAAAAAAATATATATTTTTTATAAAACGTTCTGTATATTATCACAACTAAGATAACATTATAAGATATTAAATTTTGTCAATTTTGTACGAGGTATGTCAAAAAATATGAATTTCACTGTAGAGTCAAGTACCTTTAATTTTCACAATATTAAAATTTGATATTATAAAAAGTTGTTCAGAATTAAAAACTATGTTTCAATATGAAATTGCATCCTTCTAGTTGAAATATTGTAAACTATAAAGGTATTTTACTCTTGAGCGAAATTCATATATTTTTTGACATACCTCGTATAAAATTGAAAAACATTGATTTCTTATGATTGCATCTTAGTTTTTTGACTATTTAGACATTTTTATAAAGAATAACGTTTTCTCGCAAAATTAATAATAACGGAGTTATCTTAAATAAAAATGATGTTGGGTATCAGTAATTTGAGGAAAATTTTCAATTTTTTTTTAATTAGAAGAGTGTAAATGCATATTATAACATAATTTTTAATTACAAACAACTTTTCTTAATAACAATTTTTGATATTGTGAAATATAAAGGCACTTTACTCCTGAGCGAAATTCATATTTTTAGACATACCTGGTATATTATTGATAAAATTTGATATCTGATGATTGCATCTTAGGTTTTAGACTATACCGAGCACTTTATGAAGAATAACTTTTTTTCGTAAAATTTATATTAAAAAAATTTCCCATATGGTTCCAAGTTACGCAGACACGCTGTATAATACCAGAAGTTGGGTATATAGCCTAATAAAATTTAATAAATTAAATTTGAACCCCTTTTAAATTTGAAATAAATATTTAAATAATTATATATAAAATTTAAAAATCAAATTTGCAAAAAAATATTTTTTGTCTTTTAAATAAGCACTACAAATTTATTTTATTTAATAGGAAACGTTGCGCTATGTTACCAGTATTAAGCAAAAAAAATTGGTTAAAATATATTTAATAATTTATGAGATATTTAATTTGTTTATCAATTGTTACTATATTTTTAATTGCAAAAACGCGGTTGTGACCAAAAGAATTTAAACCTGTTTAAAATCTCATTACTTTTATTTTTATGTATGATTTCGATAAATGTATTGATAAATTCAAATTTCAATTTAACTCCCCTCTAAAACGACATTTCAAAAATTGTTCTAATTTGTTTATAATTTATTTTTTTAATAACGTCGCGGGGATTAAATATTTTGAAATGCTGTTCCTGGGAATTTTTCACTAATTTACAAATTTTTTTTTGTCGTTTTTTCTTCTTTTTTCCTTATAGTAAACGATATAGTTTTGCTTATAGAGGGGGTTTCATTAATAATGTCCAATCTCTGAGTTGTCGATTCTAGACCTCAAAATATTAAGATTTAACCAAAATCACCTCAATAAAATATGGCTCCTTATCGAGTTACAGGGTGTTTTATTTAAAAACTTAAAAATTATTTTTGCTCAGTATTTTAAAACTATTCGACATATCCTTTTCATACTTGGTAGAAAGTGTAGGTACTATACACCCTATGAAATTATGTTAAATACAGGTTTCCGGCTATTACCAGAGGCGTACGACAGGCGGACAGGTGAAAGCAAATGGTTGACCCTTCCCAAATTCTACGTCACTGGTGAAATTGCCCTTTTAGCACAATTTTTCAATTCTTCAATACTGTCTATGTAAATAACATCCTCTTTACTCGTAACGATAAAGTCATTAGTTTTCGAGATATTTGAAGTTAAACATGTAACGGCACAGTTATTTAGTTATTTTGATTAATATATTGTGCCGCTTAATTTTTAGTTTTAAATATCTCAAAAACTAATGATTTTATCGTTAAGAATGAATATACTCTTCAGTCTTAACGATAAAATCATTAGCTTTCGAGATATTTGAAATTAAAAATTAAGCGGCACAAAACCTTAATCAAAATAAAATAACTGTGCCGTTGCATGTTTAACTGCAAATATCTCGAAAACTAATAACTTTATCTTTACGAGTGAAAAGTAAGTTATTTACATTGAGAGTATGGGAAAATCTGAAGATTGCGCTAAAATAGCAATTTCGCCAGTGACGTAGAATTTGGGAAGGGTCAACCATTTGCTTTCCCCTGTCCGCCTGTCGTACGCCTCTGGTAATAGCCGGAAACCTGTATTTAACATAATTTCATAGGGTGTATAGTACCTACACTTTCTACCAAGTATGAAAAGGATATGTCGAATAGTTTTAAAATACATACTGAGCAAAAATAATTTTTAAATTTTTAAATAAAACACCCTGTAACTCAATAAGGACCCATATTTTATTGAAGTGATTTTGGTTAAATCTTAATATTTTGAGGTCTAGAATCGATAACTCAGAGATTGGACATTCTTAATGAAACCCCCTCTATAAGCAAAACTATATCTTTTACTATAAGGAAAAAAAAAAAAGAAGAAAAAACGACAAAAAAAAATTTGTTAACTAGTGAAAAATTCCCAGGAACCGGATTATCGGAACAGAATTGCAAAATGTTTAATCCCCGTGACGTTATTAAAAAAAAAAAACAAAAATAAACAAATTAGAACAATTTTCAAATGTCATTTTAGAGGACACTTAAATTGAAATTTAAATTTATCAATACATTTATCGAAAACATACATAAAAATAAAAGTAACGAGGTTTTACACAGTTTTATAATATTTTGGTAACAACCGCGTTTTTGCATTGAAAATATAGTAACATTTGATAAACAAATGAAATATCTCATAAATTATTACATATTTTTTAAACAATTCTTTTTTGCTTAATACTGGTAATATAGCGCAAATTCTCCTATTAAATAAAATTATTTATAGTGCTTATTTAAAACGCAAAAAATACTTTTTTGGAAATTTAATTTTTAAAATTTATATACAATTATTTAAATAAATTGTGGGTCAAATTTAATTTAGTAAGTCTTAGGTGAATGATTTGTCCTTCAGATTTGTAGAAAAAAAACCCTAAAGACCTTCATTAAAATGTAAATTACCTCAGTAGTTAAAAAAGTAAATATTGTGCAAAAATGACCCCTTTTTAATTATATAAACAATGATCTCCTTATATGATTTGGATACTTTCTTGAAAATATTTTTCGTACTCACCTAAACTTTGATATAAAATTTATTCCAACCTGTACGAATTTACATTTTGATTTACATGTAGTGTAATCTTATTTTACTAGACTAATATAACAATTGAGGCCATGAGAGCCAGAGTGGCCTAATTGATTTTAACATTACTTTACATAATCAAAGAAAATGATCAGAAGCTATCAATGTCCTTTTGTTTTAGTAATTCTGTGTTGACCAGTAATGATTATTGGTCAACATAAAGAGACTAAAACAATCGGACATTGTTAGATTCTGATCATTTTCTTTGATTATTTTTTTTCTTTCATTTTATTTATGTAAAGTAATGTTAAAATCAGTTAGGCCACTCTGGCTCTCATGGCCTTAATTGATATTTGGGTACATATAATTGGGAACTTGCATAAAATTTTAAATTCGAAAAAAATGTTATAAATCACAACGGAACATAATTTAAAACATGTATCGAAGATAACTCAGAGGGCTATGGAGCGCCAGATGTTGGGTGTCTCCCTGAGCCGTCGAAAGAATCGCGTCGCTCAAGTGGAATTGGGCAGGACACGTCGCCAGATTGTCAGACAACCGATGGACAAAACGTATTGTCGAGTGGAGGCCACGAGAAGAAGCACTACGGAGCAGAGGACGACCACCAATCAGATTGGCTGACGATCTGAAGCGTATTGTCGGCAACTGGATGCAAGCCGCACAAAACAGAGACAGATGGAAAGAGCTGAGGGAGACCTATGTCCAGCAGTGGACGAGTACGGGTTGACGATGATGATCGAAGATAAAAAAATTGTTTTTGTGTTCCGTTTGGCCCCTGAAGACGATTCTAAATTCAAATTATTGCAGCTGGCCCAAAACGCGTCGTGACGTCATATGATTATACAGTGAGCACGTAAAGGCTGGAATAAATTCATTTTCTCGAGAATGGACAGTTTTGGAAAAAAATCCCGAACAGGTCGATTTTTATTTTTTAACTTACTTTTTGGCATATATATCATACTAGTGACGTCACCCATTTGGGCGTGATGACGTCATCGATGATTTTTTAAATGAGAATAGGGGGTCGTGTCATAGCTCATTTGAAAGGTAATTCAATTCTCTATTCAGTAATATAAACATTAACATAATTATTTATACAGGGTCTCCAAAAAAATTTAAATTAAATTTATTCACATAAAAAGAAGAATCTGTGTAATTTATTCAATTCAAAATACATTTTACTGCTACCAGAAAACATGAAAAAATGTTTATTTGACAAATACAAAATATGGTTTTTTGCAAATTCAATATTAAAGCGGCCACCCACCTGCCTCTTGACAATTTGAGCATTTAATTTAAGCGAAAAGCAATATTTTTTTTTCAAGTAAACATTTTTTTCTGTTTTCTGAAAGCAGTAAAATGTATTCTGCATTAAATAAATTACACATTATTCTTCTTTTATGTCAATAAATTAAATTCAAAAAAAAATTTTTTTCGACACCCTGTATAAATAATTATGTTACTGTTTATCCTACTGAATAGAGAATTGAATTACCTTTCAAACGAGCCATCACACGACCCTTATTCTAATTTATAAAAAATCATCGATGACGTCATCACGCCCAAATGGGTGATGCCACTAGTATTATATATGTATATGCCAAATAGTCGTAATATAAAAATAAAAATTGACCTGTTTCGGAATTTTTTTCCAAAATCGTCCATTCTCGAGAAAATGAATTTATTCCAACCTTTACGTGCTCACTGTATGTTTACATTCTGCACCAACAAAGTAAAAAAAATTGTATATTATAATTTTAAATTAGACATTATAAACATCAGTAGAAAATACGTTTGATCGTTTGAACTATTTTAAATCCATAGAAAACTTGACTTTTAGAAAATGGCACTAAACAACACTTATGGTGTTTTTTTATTTTCCATAGTAAACCTTCTTTCCTTTCCTTAAAAAACTGTATCAAACTCCAATCTCAACAAACTGGTAGTATTACAATGACTGGTATTATATATAATTACAATGACATACGATAAATGTCATTAAAATATAAATATTTTTCCTTATTCCGCGACGATGAGCTGGCCAAATACCCAAGTAGGTGGAGGCCAATAAACTAAAGAAGAAGAAAAGAATACACCTAAATATAACCATAAATATAAATATAACCATAAAGTTAAACTATATGACGTCACGGGTCGTTTGAACTTTTTTAAAATACAGAAGACTTTAAACTTGTACTTCTAAGTTCCCTATTGTGCTTAATATATTTATTTAAAGATGATCTGAATTGGGAAGTCGACCATTAATCGGTTTATATGTGAAGGAAAGCGTGGTACCAAGAAGTAACCCCAGACATTATCTCCAAGAAGGAACGCTTAGAAAACCAAACAACGAAGAAGCATAACATATATGCAGAAAAGTATATTTCTTCCATTTTAATGACGAAACTCTCACTTTTGACAAACTTTTGGTATAGCGAAGGAATCATTATTCCCGAAATAACAAGAGATTAGGTTTTGAAAAATTCTACAGCCGTTAACCTTTAGGTAAGGAAAATATAATCTCCATTACAATGCTATTTGGCTTCGAATTACTGCATCAATTTACTTGATATTTTCACTAGTAATACCACTAGAGGTGAAATTATTTCCGGAAATTTTTTTGAGATCATGAATATTTTGAAAATTTCCCGAGTCGCAGACGACGGAAATTTTCTAAAAATATTCATGATCAAAAAAAATTTCCGGATATTAATTTGACTTCGCGTGGTATTCGGTAAGAAAATTCCACACCTGTACTTTTGAACCAATCAAAATACGTTATTTTGACAGATCACCATGGCAACGGAGGTATTTTATCGGAAATTTTTTGCTCGTGGGGTACCCAACAGCGAATTATAGTGGAAATTTTTTGACGTTTACAATAACAGAACATTTTTGACAGACTGGTTTTTATTTGTTTACATAATTTAGTTTTGATTCATTTTCTATCACTTGTAGTTACTCAAAACTTATGTAAAATTGAAGAATATACTATTTTCTATCTTGAAATGGTATTCCCATGCAACTACAATGAGTAGAAATTACGAATTTGAAAGCCTAAATAATTGCTGACAAAGCTATGGCGCGCTATTAATCTGTTCATGCAGCTTTGGATTTTCAAATGCAAATTTGGTGTGGAATTTTCACTAGTAATACCACTAGAGGTCAAATTATTTCCGGAAATTTTTTTGAGATCATGAATATTTTGAAAATTTCCCGAGTCGCAGACGAGGGAAATTTTCTAAAAATATTCATGATCAAAAAAAAATTTCCGGATATTAATTTGACTTCGCATGGTATTCGGTAAGAAAATTCCACACCAAATTTGCATTTGAAAATCCAAAGCTGCATGAACAGATTAATAGCGCGTCATAGCTTTGTCAGCAATTATTTAGGCTTTCAAATTCGTAATTTCTACTCATTGTAGTTGCATGGGAATACCATTTCAAGATAGAAAATAGTATATTCTTCAATTTTACATAAGTTTTGAGTAACTACAAGTGATAGAAAATGAATCAAAACTAAATTATGTAAACAAATAAAAACCAGTCTGTCAAAAATGTTCTGTTATTGTAAACGTCAAAAAATTTCCACTATAATTCGCTGTTGGGTACCCCACGAGCAAAAAATTTCCGATAAAATACCTCCGTTGCCATGGTGATCTGTCAAAATAACGTATTTTGATTGGTTCAAAATTACAGGTGTGGAATTTTCACTAGTAATACCACTAGAGGTCAAATTATTTCCGGAAATTTTTTTGAGATCATGAATATTTTGAAAATTTCCCGAGTCGCAGACGAGGGAAATTTTCTAAAAATATTCATGATGAAAAAAAATTTCCGGATATTAATTTGACTTCGCGTGGTATTCGGTAAGCAAATTCCACACCAAATTTGCATTTGAAAATCCAAAGCTGCATGAACAGATTAATAGCGCGCCATAGCTTTGTCAGCAATTATTTAGGCTTTCAAATTCGTAATTTCTACTCATTGTACTTGCATGGGAATACCATTTCAAGATAGAAAATAGTATATTCTTCAATTTTACATAAGTTTTGAGTAACTACAAGTGATAGAAAATGAATCAAAACTAAATTATGTAAACAAATAAAAACCAGTCTGTCAAAAATGTTCTGTTATTGTAAACGTCAAAAAATTTCCACTATAATTCGCTGTTGGGTACCCCACGAGCAAAAAATTTCCGATAAAATACCTCCGTTGCCATGGTGATCTGTCAAAATAACGTATTTTGATTGGTTCAAAATTACAGGTGTGGAATTTTCACTGTAATTAGATAATAGCTCAAGAAACAAAGCCTACCGTACATACTATGGCACTTTTATCTAGGAGGGGGGGGGGGTCCCACCCCTTCTCGGGAGTGGAAATTTTTTTGGTCAAAATAACCACGGAAGTGGCTAGAAAACCTAGTTCTAAGCAAAAACTGTTTTTCTATATATTTTTTGTGAAAATTCAATACTCTTTGAGTTATTCGTGGTTGAAAATTTGCCATTTTCATTGAAAAATGACATCTTTTCGTAAGGATTTTTCTGAATACATACCTTAAAAATTATGCATCTAACGAAAAAAACCTATATAAAACCTATATAAAACACTTTTGTAGTTTATGAAAAATCAAAGAAATTCATTTCAAATGGTCGATTTTAGGGGTATAATGCTACAAATATCTTTTGCAGTGCTTGGAACCACCTTTAAAACGAGCACTGCTAAATGTCCGTTACATTCAAACTAAGCGAGATATGGTGCAAAAAAATTGATGAGTAATGTATTTTAAGAAAAAACCCTTTTAACCCCTCATCAACCAGAATTTAAATGCATCGTTTTCCTTCTACAATATTTCTTATTATAGTGTCATTTCTATGTTTAAAAAGTTGGACGGGTTTAAAATGAATAGTTTTTGAGAAAAATAAGATCAAATTATAGAGCGCATTTTTAAATTTTCTTAAAAAGCTTCTTTTTCTCCATGTAACTCGAAAATGATAAACAGATACAGTACCTAATGAAAGAAAAAACAAAATTATTATCTGAAAAATTCCTATATTTTTGTTCTGTATCTTTTTTCGTATCTTTTATCATTTTCGAATTACATGGAGAACAAGAAAGATTTTTAAGAAAATTTAAAAATGCGCTCTATAAGTTCATCTTATTTTTCTCACATTTTAAACCAGTCAAACTTTTTAAACATAGAAATGACAGTATAATAAAAGGTATTGTAGAAAGAAAACGATGCATTTAAATTCTGCATGAGGGGTTAAATATACTTCTCATTTTTCCTTAAAATACATTAGTCATCAATTTTTTTGCAGCATATCTCGCTTAGTTTGAATGTAATGGACATTTAGCAGTGCTCGTTTTAAAGGTCGTTTCAAGCACTGCAAAAGATATTTGTAGCATTTGTAGCACCGATTTGAGCATGCGCAAAAAATATCTTTTAACCTCCCAAATTTGTATTATAACTAGACGATTTGGGAAGAAACGAATCTCTTTGATTTTTCATAAGCTACAAAAATGTTGAATATAGTTTTTTTCGTTAGATGCATAATTTTTAAAGGATGTATTCGCAAAAAACCGTTCGTCATTTATCAATGAAAATTACAAACTTTCAATCACGAATAACTCAAAAAGTATTGAGTTTTCAAAAAAGATTATAGAACAGTTTTCTAGCCCTAAACAGAAATAGGTTCTCTAGCCAGTTGCTTGGTTATTTTAACCAAAAAATTTTTCACCCCCAAGAAGAGGTGGGAACTACCCCAATGATAAGAGCGCACATCGGCATAGGGTAGACTTTGAATTACGATATACGAGCTGAATATTCCCAAAGTTTCATTAAAATCCATGCAGTAGGATATAATTCGAAGGTAATATCCTGTTTTTGTTCTCATTGACTGGCGTAATATCAGTATAAGATTTTGTATGTATTAAAACAATTGAAATTTTCCCCAAATTTCATTATACTAATTTCAATTCCAATGCCAGAACCAAGCATTGCGAGGAAAGTTATACACATTATTTCGACTATTTTCACTTTTTTGAAGCTTTCCAAATAATTTTTTGCATAAAATTTTTTTGCGGTATTACGAATGTTTAGCTTTGTTATAAAGACGCAGACCACAGGTTATTGACATAGCTTTTGAGGCAGGTTTTTGAAATGTTGCTTGCATTGAATTGAAAGTGTTGACTAAATATTTTTGACGTTAAATTTACAAAAAGGCACACGTTTTTTTTTGCATTACAATCCAAATTAACGTTTTCAGGACCAGCAGTTATCATCAAGAATAGGCAATGTTTTGAACAGAGTTACTTAACCCTTAAACGCCCAAGGGTGGGTAAAAATGTCCACCTAATGCATATTCCTTTGTAACATATTTATTACGTGTTTAAAAAATTTTCAAAAATTATTTATTGTTAAAAAGACAGCCCTTTATCGAATGTTAATTTTGTTCTACCGATATTTTTGAAAATAAAAGTAATATCTTGAGTTAAATATGGGTGGACACAAAAAGTACACCCTTAGTAAAACTTGTTACTAATGGTTTCTATATAATTTCTCGTTGGTAGGAACATAATTAATATAAATATCGACGTATAATTACATAATCGACATAATTATCCGCCAATAAGGAGGCTGAAAAGAAGAATTTGGAGAAAATCGACAAATCTGAATTACCGGCTTTTACTAGTATGTTAATTTTGATGTACATTGTAATTTTGTTATAAGGTGTGTAAATTGTTTATATTAATATTTTAGAAGATGCTGTGTTTATTAAGCATAAGATTCTTAAGTTTAATCCATTTCCAACCACCCTCAATAAATATATTAGCTATTTTCTAGGTGGACCTTTTTTGCCCACCCTTGGGCTTACATGGAACCAAAAAAAGGTTGGGCGTTTAAGAGTTAAAGCAGAGTATTCACACAGCCTTAGCTCATTCCTATCTAATAGTTTCCACGATTTTTGAAGTTTTCGGCATGGAATTGGAATTCGAAACTTGGTAATCGAAATTTTAATTTATGCTTTATAATTCGAGGGTTTAGTGTCAAACAACGTTATCTACATTTTTTGTAAAATTGAGATATATCTATAATCGAGTTCACCGTTTTCGACTTCATTTAGTAACAAAAACCTTCTATCTGAAGCAGATTACAAAATACATTAAACGTTAACTACCAATTGTAAAAAAATTTTCATGTCAAAAACATCTAAGAGGTGATAACGTTATTTCACAGTGAATTTCGCGATACATCAAAATCAGTTATCGACTGTTAACGTTTATTGACACTAATTTATTAAGCTGTAATTTTAGACAGCTTTATTATTATAATTCGTATTTGTTTGAAAAACGTTATTTTGATACTGGATAGCTAAATACATTTGTTTATTTTCGATGTTGTTCGATTCTTCCATCTGATTACTCATTACATGATTACAATCGTGTATCTCTGTATACTCATATACTCTGTGACTCGTATACTCCGCAGCTGAATACTGCTCCCCTGTTTGGCTGAACAGCGTTCACACAAAAATTATAGATACTCAGCTCAATGTCGCCATGCGTCTCATATCTGGAACAATCAAGTCTACACCTGTGGAGTGGCTTCCACTACTGAGCCACATACCTCCACCTAACCTTCGTCGTCAGCATGCTCTGCTTAGAGAATTCCAAAAGCTGCTTAACAACCCGCAGTTACCTATACACACATATGTCGCCGACGCTAACTCACATCGATTGCGCTCCAGAAAACCTCCGAGTAGAGATGCAATAAACTTGAGTTCCAACAATTTCCAAATGAACTCCCAGTGGAAGAACATGCAGAGCGACAGACCGAACCTAATAATGAGAAACACACCATGCATCACAGAAACTCCACCAGGTTTTGACCTCCCCCGAAAATCATGGTCAACTCTTAACAGGATAAGAACGGGCCATGGAGTCTGCGCAGATTCCCTTTATAAATGGAAAATGAGAACCTCTGCTGAGTGCGACTGCGGCGCCGAGAAACAGACCATCCAGCATATGATTGCCGAATGCCCTCGGAGAAAGTATGATGGAAATCCTCTGGACTTCGCCTCTGCAACACCAGCGTCGATTGAATATATTAATACATTAGATGTTAGACTATAACATATGTGTGATAATGTTGTGTATCAAATTGCCATACGCTAAATAAAAAATGATTACAATAATCTAATTACTCATTACATTTTTTAGTTTTGCCGAAGTTAAAAGAAAACATAAATGTTATTTTCCTATTGCCGGTTACGTATATATTTGTCATAATTATTTAATATTTTGATTTTGTCAGTGTTTAACAGAAAAATGTCCAGTCGTAGCACAAAACTTTGTATGACACGAAGCACTAGCGGGTCTTGGATCTTCTGAGGTAGCCTCTTGCCTTACAAATACAATGAAAAGTGAAGTTACTTGGAAAGAATTCGCTTTTATGTCTGAAACTTGTTCGGGCCAAAATGGAAATTCAATTGTTTCCGCAATGTTTCGGTTTGCTGTTGAAACACTAAATATTTCAAAAATCGACCAGTTATTTTTTGAGCCCGGACATTCCCAAATTGAATGTGATATGGTCCATGCCCACATCGAAAACGCGAGTAAAGGCTTGGAAATTTATGATTCATCGAGATGGTATATGTAAAGTGATTAAAATGGCTTTAAAGAAATCAAAATACGAAGTAGTTGAAATAGATCAGGAAGACATTTTGGATTTTAAAGAAGTTCAAATTCAAATGATTAAAAATAAAAAAACTGACATTGAAGGAAATGTTGTCAAATGGTTGAACATAGTTTGGCTGCAATATACATATTATAAAATAGGATACTGCACACAGTTATTTCAAATATAATTTTAAATCAGACAACTTTACGAAATTTAAAATACAGGGAAGGCAACTTCGAACATTTTCAATTAACAAACTTGTGCCAAGAAGAAAATATGACAAACCGTTAACGATTAATAATAAAAAGTTAAAAGGTTTAGTAGAACTCTGTGAGCAAAAATTAAAGAACAATATCACTTCTTTTACTAGAATCTTCAAGGAAGGGATGATGATCATAATGAAAATGTTTCAGAAGATGAAGACGTTTTAAGATGGTATAAGTATTTAGAAATTTCTTAAGTTTAATATTTGTGTGTTTAGAAAAATAAAGTTTTTTATTTAAATACGATTATAACATTTTTAATAATACAGGGTTAGTACTGCATTGGATATCCTGAAAATTTTGAAAATATCAGCGAATGTAAGTTAAAGTCAAACTGGATATCCTAAAAAAAAAAGGGGGAAATATCAGGGAAATTTTCGCAACATTTTAGGGAAATTACATTTTTACATTTTCACCCAGCAGTACTAACCCTGTAGTAAAACTATTATTATCAGGTGTGACGTTAACGGTTACAAAAATATATATAGGTAATATCAAAAAGCGTTATCAGGTCATTATTAGAAAAAAATTCTATTTTTTTCTCTGTAGAATAACAATAACCTGTAATAATTTTTACAATATGTCAAAGAAACCATAATATTACTATATAAATTTACAGATTTCTATTGTAATGTATTTTGCCTCCGTAATCACAAATTTGTTAGCCGATATTACGTTTCAAAACAGTTTTTTGCATTTTCTGCCACTTTATGTTTTTGTAGTTAACGTTGTTTGATACTAAACCCTCGATAATTACCGATCCATACCATGGCGATTGCTATACTGCTATGCAGTGAAACTGAAAAATATTTGCGTCGATTCCGTTTACCGGAAAACTTTTGACAACTATTCGGCAGCAAATATTTCTTGGGGATTTGTGTTCAGATTTTTTTGTGGGGATTATCTGTCCGGAATTTTTTGTCTCGGGATTTTTTGTCCTGGAATAATTTGTGGGGATTTGTTGTCCGAACCCCCTAGGCCAAGCATGTTTTTGTACCTGGACCAAATATCTTGCCAACAGGGGAAGTGCAGAAATATGCAGTTTTCTACTCAGATATATTTAAGCTAACGAGAGCATCGGCAAAAAGGATTATCTGATCATCTGGTCCGATTCATGGGCGGGCCAAAACAATTTTATTACTTCCACCTGAATTGCCTATATCAGTATTTTATTTTGAAGGTACAATTCCATAGCATTGGCCACAAATTTTCTGAGATTGGCCACACTTACTGTGGAAGAGATTTTGGAAGAATAGAGGTTTTACGAAAACAAGATACGTACCGGGGAGATACTTTCAAAGGTTAGCAAAAAAATCAAATTATCGATATGACTCAACACTTCAAAATGATTGCTGATCTACCGCAAAAAATTCACCTTATTAATAGAAGAAAGGACGAACTAAATGAAACAGTCGGATTTAGAGACGGTATCAAATGGATAAAAGTAGAGGAGTATATATATACTTTATTTTTATTTGAAATAGGATAACCTAATATAAACATGCTAAAGTACATATAGTCAAAACAATACAAGTATTGATATAGTCCATAACATAATTTAAAAAGTAAAAAACTAAAACTAATTTAAAATGTCAATACCTAAAGCCACAAACATTTGATAATTTAAAATTTAAAAAGTAAAAAACTGAAACTAATTAAAATGTCAATATCGAAAGCCACAAACATTTGAATAAAATACCAATGCGATTAATGTAAGCACAATAAGTATACATACAAGGCAACACAAATACATTTAACACATCTTATTCTCTATAATATATTTTTTTAAACTGTACTTGAATGTATTAATGTTTCTACAAGTTCTTAAATCGAGAGGTAGTTCATTATATTCTCTAAACCCTTTGCAAATTAAAGAATTCATCATAAAGCTATTTTTAAACTCAACAATATGTAGATTATTTGTACCCCTTGTATTATAATTATGTACATCTCTCTGAAAAGAAACATATTTTTGAAAGTAAGATGGAGCCAACGAGTTCAATATTTTATACACAAAAACCATGGTTAGGTAATGCAAACGTTGACGAACTGACAACCATTCAAGTGATTTTAACATAATCAATATTGGCGTTATTCTACTAGTTCTTAATATGATGCGCATCCCTCTATTTTGAAGTTTTTGTAACTGACTAATTTTATTAAGACTGAATAAATATACAATCGATGCACAGTAATCAAAGTGTGGCTGTATTATTGTATTATATACAGTTACTTTAGTCTCAGTCGACAGATTTTGAGCTATTCTGGTGAAAAAGTACATTTTTTTTGAAATTTTTTTACTTATATACTCAAAATGTCCATCAAATGACAGCACGTTATCAAGCTGACAACCTAAATATTTTGCCGTTTTTACAATTTTGATCTCTTCATTGTTAATGTGTAAATTAATCAGATTTAAATTTATTAAACTATACTTATATTTAGTAGTAAAAATAACAGCTTTGGTTTTATCAATATTTAGTTTTAATTTATTCATGTTGAGGTATTTATTAACTCGATGAAGTGTTCTGTTCATCTTCTCTACAGCATTCTCTAACTTAACATCACTACATGCTATCAAAGTATCATCAGCAAAAAGATTGATTAATTCACAATTCAAAAACAAATCTATATCATTTATATACAGTATGAAGAGGAGTGGTCCAAGGACACTACCTTGAGGTACCCCTACCAAAATGTCTTTCTCAGTCGATACTGTATTATTAAAACATACTTTTTGCCTGCGATTGCTTAGATAATCTTCAAACCAACTTAAAACCTTACCGGAAACTCAATATTGTTCAATTTTAGCTAATAAAATGTTTCTATCAATGGTTTCAAAAGCTCTTTTCAGATCCAAAAAAACTCCAATAGTATATTTACCATCTTTTATATCATTCTTTAGCTTGCAGATTGTTAGTTGTAATGCAGTTTCACAAGAATGGTTCTTTCTAAACCCAGATTGATTTTCTATTAAAATTGAATTCCTTTTTACATGTTCCATTAATTGCTCATAAACAACTAGCTCCCGGAGTTTCTCAATTGTCGGTAATGTATTAATAGGTCTAAATTCCTCAGCCTTATTTGTATTACTGATCTTTTGGATAGGAATAATTGTACTAGTTTTAAGCTGATTTGGCACCTTACCAGCATCCAGTGACGCATTAAATAAGTTTAGTATGATGTGACCAATTGTCTCATAAATTTCCTTTAACGTTCTACCATTTAAAATTTCATAGTTAGAATATTTATTATCCAACACATTCATAAATGAACCTAACTCTTTCAAAGTTAATTGTACAAAATTGTCAAATGGCAAATAAAGATTACAATTTACATTTATCCAATCATTAAAAAAATCTGCATGACTTACAATACTAGAAATACTCTCAACAAAATATTCATTAAAACCCATAGATATGTCCATACTGTCACTTTTAACGGCTATTTCACCAGTGATGTTACATCGAAATTAAACACATTTAGGTGTATCTTTTGTATTTGTATTGACCAATTTTTTTAGTGTCTTCCACATTTTTTTAGGATTTGATCTATAATTATCTATTTGATTATAATAGTATGCAGATTTTTTGGACTTTAAAGTACTAACTATATCATTTCTATGTTTTTTGAAATTATTCCACATAACTTGTTTTTGTGTTTCATGACCACATGATTTGAAATTCTTATATACATCATCACGAATTTTAATTTTTTTATAAACCTCATTATCAAACCATGGTAATTTAGGATTATGTTTACAAGTCTGAATAGGTGCATTATTATCAATTTCAATTTTACAATTTTCATGTATTTGTTGGTAGATAACATCCACATCAGTAGAATCCAAATTCCAGTTATATGAAATTAAGTTAGTTTTTATTTTCGAATCATTTTTTTCATTTAAATTTCTATATTGTTTAATAATCATATTAGATGTGGATTTCGTATTATTAAGATTTACTGATATTACTGAGTGATCACTAATTTTAGGAGAATCATGAACGTTGGATGTGATTTGATCCTCATTTGTAAGTACATAATCAACTAACGTTTTACTTGTATTTGTTATGCGTGTTAGGTCTGGATCCCGCGTATGAAAAAAAAGTTGATTAATAGCAAGCTGAAAATTTGTTAATAGCTTAAGGGTGTCTAGTCGGATAGACTTTGATATATGGGAACACTGGAACAGGGGCAGTTTTAATTGTGGAACAGGTTAAAAATTTGGAACGGTCACACCACGAAAACGGCACATTTATTTTGTCCGACAGAACAGACTTAAACTCTCCGAACAGAGATCAAACTCTCATGCAAAAATCAGACTGCTATTTGTCACCAAATGGGCGTTTTAATGAGTGGAACATGTAGAATATGTCAAATGACAGGAATTATGACAGGTGATAAATAGCAGTCTGATTTTTGCATGAGAGTTTAATCTCTGTTCGGTGAGTTTAAGTCTGTTCTGTCGGACAAAATAAATGTGCCGTTTTCGTGGTGTGACCACGAATATTAAAGTTTATCTTACTAGACACCCTTAAGCTATTAACAAATTTTCAGCTTGCTATTAATCAACTTTCTTTTCATACGCGGGATCCAGACCTATGTTGGTTTGTCTATTACCTGTCTTATACCATAGTTTGATATTAGGTTTTTAACCTTACTAACATAAAAAGTATCAGCAAAAAAATTCAAATTAAAGTCACCGATTAATACAAAATTGTAATTCCTAGCAATAATACAATCACACACATTTTCAAAATCATCCAAGAACTTAGCATCAGAACTTGAAGGCGAATGATAGAGACAACCCACCAACCAAATAGATGATAAAAAGTTAATTTTAACAACCTTGCACCAATAATTTTTGTTCAGAACAAAAGTTTTCACAACAGAATACTCATAACTACTTTGAATATATATTAAGACTCCGCCAGTATGGCGACTAGTTGAATCACATCGAATGCATTTGTATTTTTCAATGTAAATTTCCTTCTCTTCAACATCAGAAGTTGTTCTAGTTTCGCTAAGTAGCAACACTTTAGGATTATAGCAAAGTAAACTTTGACATATTTGATCATAATTACCAATTATACTTTGAGCATTTACATATATAATATCCGTATTAACAGGTATACTCTGATAAATACTATTTACATTATTACAATAAGAAAGCTGTTGGTTTACTGTATTGGAAGTTGTTAGTTTTTTGCTGCCATTATTTTGGGTACCCCCTTAATATACCTAATGGTTAAGTTAGTCTCACCATTCGCAACCCTACTAGTTAACTCAGTTCTTACTTTCAAAAGATAATCACGTTAAAGTTTAGTTAAGTCAGATTTTCTCTGTAAATTACCTAACACAGTCTTATCAACTTTATTTTTATTTTTCAAAATATTAAGCACTTCTGTTTCAGAGTTTAATACTACTTTGATTAACCTAGGCTTAGCATTGACTACATTAGTTTTTTTGCCAAGACGAAAAACATGTTTTAAATTCACACTACCGCAAATGGTAGTTAGAGCAGCTACAACTCTGCTATGATCATCAGCTTCTTTCTCATGGACAGGCTTGGTAGATTCATCCAAATTGTAAATAATCAGATTACTTGATTTCTTTTTTCTTTCTTCCAATTCTTCCAGAAATGCATCAACGTTACTTTCCAATGGGCAGATGGAGTTAGTAGCATCTATTTTGACATGCTTACTGTTAGAACTAATGCTCGAAGTATGGTTCCTATCTGTATAAAGAATCATATGACGAAACAATTCCGTTTAGAAAAGTAAATAATATTCTTCAAAACAAGAATAGAACAGCAGCACCATATTGAAATCAACGTGGAATGAAGTAAACACTTCTGTTGTATGTAGGCATATGAATTTACTAAAATTCTTAAAATTTATCCACAAGGGAGTGGAAGTACAAAACGTTTTCGGTCAAACTGACCATCATCAGTGTAAATCTGGAAATAAGTGAACCACTAAGATTAAAAAGCAAAAGGGTGAAATTTTGACAGTTGAAAAAATAAGAAAGTGTGGTTACTTACGTCCAGTGTACAAGTACTTGTAACTAGCCACTTCAATAGGTGTAAAAACTCTAAATTACATTATTGTTACATTCTATATTAAACAATTTACGACATCGACTTTATGTCGACTACTTTTTAATATAGAATGTAACAATAATGTAATTTAGAGGTTTTTACACCTATTGAAGTGGCTAGTTACAATTACTTGTACACTGGACGTAAGTAACCACACTTTCTTATTTTTTCAACTGTCAAAATTTCACCCTTTTGCTTTTTAATCTTAGTGGTTCACTTATTTTCAGGTTTACACTGATGATGGTCAGTTTGACCGAAAACGTTTTATACTTCCACTCCCTTGTGGATAAATTTTAAGAATTGTAATAAATTCGTATGCCTACATAAAACGTAAGTTTTCGTTGTGAGTAGATCAGAAGTTATAGTAGCATGAAGAGTTGCAATATTTGAGTTGCTCCAAGTAATACTGCAAGAAGAAAATTAGCAAGAAGAAAAATTTTTCCATCGATTTTTAAAATAGTGATGTCAATGATAAAGATAAGTAGAGGACCCAATACTGAACTTTGTGTTAACCCACATAAAATGTTTTTGAGACTAGAATCTGTATCATATGAACATATGAAAAAGAAAACGAAAAAAGAAAAGAAAAAACATATGAAAGTCCAGTCCAAGATGGCGTCCGATAAGGATGATCGTGACGGCGAAAGCAAAAAAACAAAGTTTACTTGTTGTAAAAATAAAAAAATAAGCACAATAATATGTGTAAAGTGTGGAAAAGCGTTCCATAAATTGTGCACGGCACGTGATTGGGCCGGAAAACTTCAATTCTTGGATGAAACGCGTGTGATTTGTTGTGATCCAGAAATAACCTCAAACAGTGGAGATGGCATGGACAATACGACAATCATTTCTCTACTAAATGAACTAATTGGTGAGTTGAGAAGCAAAAATCTAATCCTGGAAGAAAATAATAAACTCCTACGGGAAAAAGTAGAAACCCTAGAGAAAAAGTTCCAAAAAAAAATCCGAGGTAAAAATTGCAGCAAAAACTAAAAATAATCCACCCACAGAACAAGAACAAAGTCATGAGACTCAGCAGACAGAGATACAAAACACAAGGTCATCAGTGTCAGTAGACTCAAACATAGAACGGCCACTTTCTTCTACGGATTTAACTGAGCTGTCAACTCGACCAAAAATATCAAGTCTGTCAAAGTCAAGTAGTTCAATTGAACCAGTGACACCCGTTGGAAATGTCAATTGTCAGCTGATTGAAAATCAAAAGGATAAATGGGAGACACAAACAAAGAGAGGTTTTAACAAAAAACGATCAGAACCGCTTCAGGGAACCAATGAAAATGCTGGAAGTATCCTGCGTGTGGCCCCAAAACATATGGCGATCTTCCTGTCTGGTTTCGATCCAAAAACGGAAACTCAGGAAATTATCAACTACCTAAAAGAAAGAGAACTGGATGAAAACGTTATCTGTGAGAAAATGAAAACCAGGACAGATAAATACAAAAGTTCATTTAAAATAACTGCACCAGAACTAAAAATACCCCAGTTGATGAAGGAAGAATTATGGCCTAATGGTATAATATTTAACCATTTTCAGAACGTTCAGAGGCACCCAGGTGTCAGAAGACACAGCAAAAGATATCAATAATACACTTGAATACGCAGTCAATCACAACAAGCATTGATGCAATCAATCTTGTTGTAGAAGACCACGATGCATGTTTTGCTCTGTGTCTAACTGAGCACTGGAAAACAGAAGATCAACTGAGGGACTACAATGTGAAAAATTTCAAACTGATATCTTCATATTGTAGAGGCAGTTCACAGGAACATGGTGGTAGTGCGGTATATATCAAAGAACCGTTTATATTGCAAAAGCCCGGGAAGACATTTCAAGCTTATCAGAAAGATCAGTGTTTGAGTGTTCTGCTGCAGAGGTGCGAATTGATGGGAAAAAGATCGTAGTGCTGTCCATATACCGAACCGAAAACCCACAAATTTTAATAGATAAACTGGACCAAATACTCTGTGACCTAGTTGACAAGGACTCCATCATGTTTCTGGCTGGCGATTTTAATTTGGATATGCTGCTTGATGGTGTAGGTTGGCCAGGTACATTAAAAACGTTTTTGAGCTCCTTTGATATTAAACCCTCCATCAAAGACTATACACGCATACAAGGTAACAAAAAATCCTGTATAGACAATATTTTTACAAATCTAGACATATTTGATTCTGTTATATTCAATCCCCATACATCTGATCATACTGCTCAAAAGGTAAAATTTGAATTAAATAATATTGACTCAAATATAACAAAAAAACGAATATTTAACAATGAGAATAAAGATTATTTTAAACTTATGTTGAGTAATGTTGACTGGGTATCTGTTATCGAGACATTAGAAGTAGATGATCAGTGGGATACTTTCATGAATATAGTTCAAAAAATTTTTGTAAACTCTTTTCCACTTAAAGAGATAAATACAACAAATAAAAAAAAATCTCAACAGTGCTTGCAAAATGATGATATAAAAAACTGTAAATCTAGGCTTGATGTTTTGTTTACACTATCTAGTAATAATGATGAATATAAAGATATTTACAGGGCAGAAAAACGTGAGTATAATGCTTTACTCACTCAATATCGAAAAAATTGTTATAAGGAACGAATTGAAAATAGTGAAAATAAAACTAAAATGGCTTGGCAGTTGGTAAAAGAGATTAAGGGCAATTCAAAAAATCAAGGTAATTTTTGTTTAGAGGGTGATCCTCAGGTGCTTTCTGATGAAATAAATCAATTTATGGCAAATGCTGCGGCTGAAGCTGTAAAGAAAATAAAGCCTGTAAAAAATTTTCAAATTAATATCGAACAAAATAATCATTGCATGTTTTTAACTCCTGTTTCAGAAAAAGAAATAAGCCATATAATAAATAACTTAAAAAACAAGCATAGCTCTGGTTATGATGAAATATCAACCAGTTTAATTAAATTTGTTTCATCAGAGATTTGTCTTCCTCTATCTTTTATAGTCAACACTTCTTTCAGGCAAGGTAAATTTCCTCAAAGTCTAAAACTAGCAATTGTCAAGCCACTACATAAAAAAGGTGATGCTACTAAGATGGAGAACTATAGACCAATAAGCCTTCTTCCATCATTCTCAAAAATATTCGAAAAAGCAATATATTACAGACTACAAAACTTTTTTACTACAAACAACTTATTTAGTAATTCGCAGCACGGTTTTCTTGCAGAGAGGTCAGTTGAGACAGCTACCTATGATTTTATATCAAAAATTTTAGAAAAACTAGAGTCAAAAATGAAAACACTAGGTGCTTTTTTAGACCTATCTAAGGCTTTTGATAGCCTAGATCATGCTCTCCTATTGCAAAAATTATATTGTTATGGAATAAAGGGACCAGCATTGAAATGGATAAAATCATTTCTTACAGATAGATCACAAAAAGTATGCTTGGAGAAACAGGTATGTAAGGTTTACTCTGAACCGATAAACTTAAAATTAGGTATACCACAGGGGAGCGTTTTAGGGCCTTTTCTCTTTTTGGTCTATATAAATGACCTGCCAAATGCAGTGATTAGTGGTTCCTCAAACCTGGTAAACTTTGCTGATGACTCAAATATGCTATTTTGGGAAGAAACATTAGAAACACTCCTCACAGTGGCAGAACAAACTCTGGACAAGGCTGAACAGTGGTTCTGTGGAAATAGGCTGGTGCTTAATACTGATAAGACAGTATTTGTTTACTTTAGAACCAGCCAATCACGAGAAGAGTTCCCAGATACAGTCAATCTTTTATCCCAAAACACAGAACCTTCTAGATCAGTTAAGTTTCTTGGTCTTCATATTGACCAGAACTTGAATTGGGGAGAACAAATAAAAAATGCGACAAAAAAACTAAATAGAGCCTGCTACTCATTAAGAGTTTTGAAAAACTATCTAGACCAGGGAATCTTACTATCGGTATATTATGCAAACTTTTATTCTCTTATGCGATATGGAATAGTCTTCTGGGGTGCTTCGGTGGATAGCTCAACTGTCTTCATAGTCCAAAAAAAGGCAGTCAGGGTGATCCTAGGACTAAAGGCGAGAGAATCCTGTAGAGGCCGATTCAAATCACTCAATATACTCACTTTCTCAGCTATCTATATATATATGAATGTATTATGTTTCTCTTTAAAAATTTTACTTTATTTTATCACCTACAACCAAATCATGAATATAACACAAGAAGCCTTAATTTGAATATTCCACTTCACAGATTGTCCCTAACAGAGAGAAGTCCTTTGTATGCGTGCGTTAAATTTTACAATAGTCTACCATCTGACATTCAACGGGAAACAAGCTATAAAGCTTTAAAAAAAAAAACGGTTTTTCAACACCTGGTTAACATTGAGCCGTATACTGTGGTGGAGTACCTGGCCTATCAGCCTTGATCAGCATATATGTAATTTGTATTGTTTGTATATTTTAGTGTATTGTTAATATATCTTTTTAATATGTGATTATTAGTAACATTTTTTAATATGTGATTGTTAGTAATGTGACATTATTTGCTCAATTATGTTAAAAAATTTATGCAAATAAAAATTTACTCTACTCTACTCATTTGCTTTAACCAGGGGTCCTATTTTTGAATTCATTCGAGCATATTTCGCATACGAAATTAGAAGAGTTTCGCTCGAAATCCAGTTTTTTGTATTTTCGAATACTTCGTGTACGAACTTTTTCGTATACGATGACTCGAATGGGTATGAACCATTCGAATTTGGATGCTCGTATATGAATTGTTTTGTTGTCATTTCAAGGTCATTTCAGTTGTCATATAGTTGTCATGATAGTTTTAATCGTTGTTGTATACAATACTTTTACATTGAACTTTCTTTTCAATGGCTGGTTTAAAATAATTTTTTAATAGAAAGAAAAGACATACTGTATGATAATGCATTGAATATATAACCTAACCTAACTTTATGTACGTATTCTAGCATTGGATCTAAGCTCTAAGCTTGACATATGACACCGTTGCCATATCCTCAATTTTTTCATACTATCCGATTATATAAAGTTATTTAAAAAATAGTTTTGAAACACCCAAAAAAGAAAAGTTTTGAAAGGTAAATAGTAAAATATCAGTGTAAATTCTCAATTTTTTCATACTATCACATTTCATAAACGTGCATTTAAAAAATCGTTTTGAAACACCAAAAAACTAGTAAAATATCAGTGTAAATACTGGATACAAAAATAATAATAAACAGAATAGTAGACTTTGCAAACCGATATTACTAATATTATGCAAGCTTAAGATTTGATTCCAGCTAATATTTTAGCTATTTTTTTTAATAATGTGACTATACCATTGATTGAAATTATACAAGAAATAAACAAAAAAAGTATGAGAACATTGTGACTCTTTAGATGAAGGTTAAGGCCGGCCATTGGTAATGTTATAAGTATAGGCGATCCCATCACCTTTATAAAGTACACCACTCATAATCTAGAGCATATATGTATACCGAAAAATGCTTAACCTACTAACAATATATCTCGCTAATTACAGCCATATTTTTGCTATCCTACCTGTTGTGTACTGTTTATAAAAAAATGTGAAAGTTTTGCTTTTTTCTCAATAAATATAAGAGCGTTTATATCTAAATTACTCAAGTATTTAAATGAATTTCATGATAAAATTTCGTCTAGCACTAATATATATGTAATGGAAGGAAGTAACCTTAAAAAAATGTGAAGTAATAAAGTACTTTTTGCGTGGTGTACTTTTAAAATAAATTTCTTCAATTAATAGAAATTGGCACGTGAAACGTAAATCTTGGACATATAATACGAAAAGAGTATAGGAATCTGTAAGAATCTAAGCTCTGTTAATGTAGCCATTATGTATAAGATGGCGCTACGAAAAAAATTATAAAAACCTAAAAAATTCAGGAGCGTAATGGCCCGTTTGAAACTTTCCTTTGGAAATTTCGGTATTTGACGAATATGAGTTTACTAGGGGTCCGGACAAATAATCCCGGACAAAAAATCCACACAAATTATACCGGACAAAAAATCCCCACAAATAATCCCCACAAAAACTCCCGGACACATAATCCTCACAATTTTTTTGGCAAAATATCCCCGCAAAAAATCCCGGACAAAAAATCTCCAAGAAATATTTTTGCCGAATAAAGTTGTCAAATGAATGCTTATAATCCAAGAATGCTACTAAATATGAGAAATTTATACTGTCTGGCCGTCGGTACGTCCGACCGCGCATATAACTACTCGTCATTATTCCAGGTAGAATGACAAATGAGGTGTCGAATGAACGGTTATAATCCAACGATGGTACTAAAGATGAGCAATTTGGTCCGTCGGTCTGCCTGACCTCGAATATAACTCCTCCGTCACTGTACCAGATAGAATGACAAATGAGGTGTCGAATGAAAGCTTGTAATCCAAGGATGGTACTAAAGATAAGCAATTTGGTACGTCGGTCTGCCTGACCGCGAATATAACTCCTCCGTCACTGTACCAGGTAGAATGACCAATAAGGTGTCGAATGAAAGCTTATAACCAAGAATGGTACTAAAGATGAGAAATTTGACCAATGCTGTCTGTTCATCTGTCCGTCCGACCGCGAATGTAACCACTCCGTCATTATGCCAGATAAAATGACAAATGAGGTGTCGAATTAACGGTTATAATCCAACGATGGTACTAAAGATGAGCAATTTGGTCCGTCGGTCTGCCTAACCGCGAATATAACTCCTCCGTCACTGTACCAGGTAGAATGACAAATGAGGTGTCGAATGAAAGCTTATAATCGAAGGATGGTACTAAAGATGAGAAATTAGACGAAGGCTGTCTGTTCATCGGTCCGTCCGACCGCGAATGTAACTACTCCGTCATTATGCAAGGTAGAATGACAAATGGGGTGTCGAATGAACGGTTATAATCCAACGATGGTACTAAAGATGAGCAATTTGATACGTCGGTCTGCTTGACCTCGAATATAACTCCTCCGTCACTGTACCAGGTAGAATGAGAAATAAGGTGTCGAATGAAAGCTTATAACTCGGGATGGTACTAAAGATGAGAAATTTAACCAAGGCTGCCTATCTATCTGTCCGTCCGACCGCGAATGTAACTACTCCATCAATATGCCAGGTAGAATGACAAATGAGGTGTCGAATGAACGGTTATAATCCAACGATGGTACTAAAGATGAGCAATTTGGTCCTTCGGTCTGCCTGACCGCGAATATAACTCCTCCGTCATTGTACCAGGTAGAATGACAAATGAAGTGTCGAATGAAAGCTTATAATCCAAGGATGGTACTAACGATGAGAAATTAGACCAAGACTGTCTGTCCATCGGTCCGTCCGACCGCGAATGTAACTACTCCGTCATTATGCCAGGCAGAATGACAGATGAGGTGACGAGTGTACAGTGAACGGTTATAATCCAATGATGGTACTAAAGATTCACGCACGCATTTCGTTTGCGAAAGTTGCACTTTCACGCACGGCGTGCGGGAAAGTAAAATACCTTGTCATATGGCATTATAATATATTATAATACATGCAATAAACTAATATTTAGATATTATTTACTAATTTATTTCAAATTAGCTTATTGTGCTCAGGTTTTAATGAAAATAGCGCGATAATTCGATAAAATAAAATTATTTTGACATAATATTGCTCATCTTTAGTACCATCATTGGATTATAACCGTTCATTCCACACCTCATTTGTCATTTTACCTGGCATAATGACGGAGTAGTTACATTCGCGGTCGGACGAACAGATGGACAGACAGCCTTGGTCAAATTTCTCATCTTTACTACCATCCTTGGTTATAAGCTTTCATTCGACACCTTATTGGTCATTCTACCTGGTACAGTGACGGAGGAGTTATATTCGCGGTCAGGCAGACCGACGGACCAAATTGCTGATCTTTAGTACCATCGTTGGATTATAATCGTTCATTCGAAACCTCATTTGTCATTTTCCCTGGCATAATGACGGTGTAGTTACATTCTCGGACGGACAGATGGACAGACAGCCTTGGTCAAATTTTTCATCTTTAGTACCATCCTCGGTTATAAACTTGTATTCGACACCTTATTTGCCATTCTACCTGGTACAGTGACGGAGGAGTTATATTCGCGGTCAGGCAGACCGACGGACCAAATTGCTTATCTTTAGTACCATCGTTGGATTATAACCATTCATTCAACACCTCATTTGTCATTCTACCTGGCATAATGACGGAGTAGTTACATTCGCGGTTGGGCGGACAGATGGACAGACAGCCTTGGTCAAATTTCTCATCTTTAGTACCATCCTTGGTTATAAGCTTTCATTAAAATACATAGACATTTTCATTCTAAAATAGACAATTAGACATATTTGAGTGATATAATTGTTCTTCCCTGGTATAATTTTATAATATTGGGACATGAGAAGTAGGTAACAAACTATGATGAACCAATATGCGAAATAGATTTCTCCAATACTTTTGGTTTAGATTTTACCACGAGATACGAGCACAGTATTTATCCGAGTAAAATTTTCAGCGAGACCACCTAGAAAATTAAAAGTTCGCACCTGATATATAAAACGATTTCGAGTCGTCTTAGCGAGGCCGCACCTGCATACCTCTCTGTACTGATTAAGAACCAAACTAAACTTATATCGGCCGGCTATGCGGCCTCACTTAGATATCTATTGCGTTATTTCTCCGATAGAGGCAGCATCTCTCGGGAAAGAATATTTTCTCTCTGTTGCACTGAAAGTAGGGGACCTCTCTTTCATACAACGGCCGGCCTTAAGCGCAATGTTGTTTGAATTTGCAATGTCGCCTGTGCAAATTCTTCTCGTATAAGTATAACATTTCGAAGGACGTTCAAAAATACAGATTCACATTCGTATATGAAATTTTTCATTTGAGTTAACTCGTATGCGAACAAATTCGATTGAATTCGAAAATACGACCCCAGTTGTTTCCTATTGTATTATATACAAGTAAGATTGAAACCAATTCAAAAAAATACCTCGAATTCCATAGAAATTTAGTTTTTTTATCAAAATATCGTGATTTACACAATCAAAAGCTTTGACATAGTCACAAGAAACAGTGGTAGTGTGAAGATTACTGTTCAGTGCTAGATAAACCTCATGTAGTACAGAAAACATGGCATCAGTGGTACATTTATTATTTAAAACGCCGAACTGATTTTGTGATACAATACTGTTTTCAACAAGAAAGGGCATTAGTCGGGATTTTATGAGTCTCAATAACTCTGGAGAGTACCGGTAGAAACGCAATGGGTCTATAATTGAATCAGTCGTTTCAGAAACCCGACATCTCCAAAAAAGCAAAGTTTAGTCCAGGGCGCATCTGTTTTGAGATGGACGTTGAGAGGTGACTCAAATCTTTTTGCAGAAATTGCTTGAAAATAACTCAAATAATAATATTTGAGTTATCCTCCCACTCAAAATGGTCCGGAAAATTGTTTAAATAATCAAAATGTCAAAATGAAGGAAAAATTCGATTTTTTTATTGGTTTTTTGATTATAACTTTAAAACTATTCATTTCTGAGAAAAGTTGTACTAACATAAAAGTTGCGAATTAAATTTCCTACAATATAGAATTGGTTAAAAATTTATAAAAATAGTCACCCTTGTTGCAAAATAGCAATAATTGCGAAAAAAAAAAACAATACAAAAACAAGTATTCGCATTTTACGTTTTTCAACCATTTATGCTACACTTAGGACCTTCATATTTTACCCAGAAAAACTTTATGATATAGTAAAACAACCCTGTAAATTTCATTAAGATCGGTTTAATAGATTTTGCAATCCAGCTTTCGCAAAAAAATGTATTTTTTTTAAATATTGCAGGACTGAAAATAAAGCAGATAGCAAGTTGATTTTTTTTGCTTATAGAAGTGTACTGTACCTTTCATTTGCAATTTGCAAAATTAAAATCGATTAATTACCGCGGCGTCAGGAAATTTTTTAAATAAACATTAATTTTTGGAGCTACGCGCAGGACAGCGGTGTTCGATTCACACAAGTTGATTTCCACCAAAATTTCTTCCAAACTTTATCTAATATATTATTTTCTTACTCTATATTTTGTTGTATTTTAATATTTTAATTCCACAAAAATCAAACTAATTTTATTATTGTTTGTGAAATATTGTTTAAACGATTGCATATGTTTAAAAATAATAAACTTTTATTCTAAGTTAAAATATATTAACAAAGAAAGTTTTTGCTTAAAAATGTGTTATTTCAAAGGATAGAGTATGTGTTTTTATTTTGCAATAAACAAATTTATTTATTTATATCTAAATGTAATAAAAATTAAAATGTATCGATCATTATCAAAGCTCATTGGAATGCCCAATCAGAGCAAACTATCCGCTGTCCTGCGCGTAGCACCAATAATTAATATTTATTTAAAAAAATTCCTGACGCCGTGGTTGTTAATCGATTTTAATTTTGCAAATTGCAAATGAAAGGTACAGTACACTTCTATACGCAAAAAAAATTTCAACTTGCTATCTGCTTTATTATTAGTCTTGTAACATTTTGAAAAAATGAATTTTTTTTGCGAAAGCTGGATTTCAAAATTAATTTTGCAAAATCTATTGAAGCGATCTTAATGAAATTTACAGTATTGTTTTATTGTATCATGAAGTTTTTTTGGGTGAAATATGAAGGTCCTAAGTGTAGTATAAATGGTTGAAAAACGTAACATGCGAATACTTGTTTTTGTATGTTTTTTTTTCGCAATTATTCCTATTTTGCAACAAGGGTGACTATTTTTTAAATTTTTAACCAATTCTATATTGTAGAAAATTTAATTACCCAACTTTTATGTCAGTACAACTTTTCTCGGAAATAAATACTTTTAAAGTTATAATCAAAAAACGAAGAAAAAAATCGAATTTTTCCTTAATATTTTGACATTTTGATTATTTAAACAATGTTCCGGACCTTTTTGAGAGGGAGGATAACTCAAATATTATTGAGTTATTTTCAAGCACTTTCTGCAAAAAAATTTGAGTCACCTCTCAACGTCCAAATGTACTAATATTTTTACAGATGCTCCCTGGTCTAGTTGTTTAAAAGGACAAAAACAATCTCGGGGTTGCCGGGTTTCTCTTGATACAGAAAAACTTTCTCTACTCCTCAGGTTCGTTCAGAATGTTAAATCGGGTCGGGTTTTTCTTGAAATATGTGACTCTGGAGGATAACTCAAATATTATTGAGTTATTTTCAAGCAATTTCTGCAAAAAAATTTGAGTCACCTCTCAACGTCCAAATGTACTAATATTTTTACAGATGCTCCCTGGTCTAGTTGTGGAAAAGGACAAAAACAATCTCGGGGTTGCCGGGTTTCTCTTGATACAGAAAAACTTTCTCTACTCCTCAGGTTCGTTCAGAATGTTAAATCGGGTCGGGTTTTTCTTGAAATATGTGACTCTGGAGGATAACTCAAATATTATTGAGTTATTTTCAAGCAATTTCTGCAAAAAAATTTGAGTCACCTCTCAACGTCCAAATGTACTAATATTTTTACAGATGCTCCCTGGTCTAGTTGTTTAAAAGGACAAAAACAATCTCGGGGTTGCCGGGTTTCTCTTGATACAGAAAAACTTTCTCTACTCCTCAGGTTCGTTCAGAATGTTAAATCGGGTCGGGTTTTTCTTGAAACATGTGACTCTGTATCTAAGGGTAGTAAAAATGCAAAAAACGAAAATCCATTTTTTTGGACATGTTGGGTTTCTGAAACGACCGATCCGATTCATTGGCTGAATTGCTAAATGAAAAACTTTACCCTTAATTTTATCAAAATCTGAATTACATAGCACCTTCATCCACTCATGTCTTTAATTATTAGAAAAATGTACTTACCTGGCTTAATAATTTTATGAAACACATTTTGAGGCAAAACGCCATCCTCCAAGCTGAAGCATGAAATGGCAATTTCAGCGGGATAATACCGATCACCACTGGCATGGTAACAGAAAGTATTGATATGGATTATGAAGAACATTTCATCTCGGAGTCGACAATTTTCTTTGGCAAATTTCAAGGTGCAGTCGATATCATCTTTCATCTTAGCAATTTTATTGTCTTCAGCTTTGTTCCTCCTTTCTATATCTTCAACGCATTGACCATCTAAAATAAACATTTAATTAAATATGATTTAAAACAAATTAGAAATTAGCCACAGTGCAGTTCAGCCTGGATCTGTACAAAGATAGCTTAGGTTGGTTTAAGTTGTCAATCGGACTTTAGATTTTTGTAGAAATCATCGGCATACTGCCAAAAGAACAAAGCCACAAAATCTTATTTTGATGTTTATTGATCAAATGACTTAAATTATAAGTTTCAGGTATGCCTAAGAATGCTTAACCCTTTTTTGCTCGACGGGACTCAAGTTCCAAAATTTTAAATCGTTATGATGTTCTTATTACGGCAAAAGCTGGCCTAATTCCTGACGGGACTGACGTGTAATACAACGTTTGTCTAACATAAGAAAATATTTCACCGGGTATATTCGCTGACAATCTTCAGGGTAAGCACCAATAAAACATTTACTTTGTTAAACTAAAAAGGGTAGTTCCCTAGGCTGGCTGTATACCATATAGTTAAAAAACTCAAACAATGAAGTAAAAACCACTTCTATGTAATTGGTATATTTATTAAAACTTTTAAAAATCCCAATGGATTGAAAAATGTGTCCAATTCAAAACGTTTTCGGACCTATCGGTGCATCATCAGTGAATTCGAATACAGTAGAACCCCGCAAATCCGAACCAACAGAAAGTGAAAATTTTTTTAAAAATTCAAAATAAAAATTTAAAAACATGCTTATTATATGTACAGAGAACCAGAAAATTTAACAACGTAAAATTAATAGGAATTTGGACATGTGAAATTTATTAAAAATAAATACTTTACTTTATACACTTTATATACTTTATACGTAGTACATACTTATAAAAACTTAAACACAATCAATAAAGGAATGTGCATAATACACATTTCCCATGGTATAGGTACTATGAAGGAAAAAATTGAAAAAGATAAGAAACATGAGAAACATAGTGTAATCAATATCCAGATTACAAATTAAATGAATCATTTACATGGCCGAATTCCCATGTCCCGTGACGAAACAAAACTACTAGCGTTAGCGATTTAATATTTCAGTGATCTATTTCATAAATCTAAATATTTTTAAGCTTTAGAATATTGGAGGCATAAACGTGCGGATAAAGTTTCATAAAGGGATCGGTGGCAGTCCAAATCTTTTAAAAATCATCTTCGTTAGCTTCTTAGGCTAACTTTCGAATAATCCGAACTTTTCAGAATCCGAACAGGCTGTCCCCCCAATTAGTTCGGATTTGCGGGGTTCTACTGTACTTGCTAAATAGCCTCAGAACCAAACAATGGTTGAAATAATAATTCAATCTACATTATGTTGTAGTGATAATGAACAGGCTAAACGCCCATGTTAAAAGATATAACCTCCGGGAACATGGTGAAACTCTACCAGGAAATTCAATCAACCATCTTAGACTAACGTTGACTTCACTTGGTAGTCAACGTTGGCCTAAGATGGTTGATTGAATTTCCTGGTAGAGTTTCACCATGTTCTCGGAGGTTATATCTTTTAACATCGGCGTTTAGCCTGTTCATTATTACTACAACATAATGTAGATTGAATTATTATTTCAACCATTGTGGTTCTGGGGCTATTTAGCAAGTATTCGAATTCACTGATGATGGACCGATAGGTCCGAAAACGTTTTGAATTGGACACATTTTTTCAATCTATTGGAATTTTTAAAACTTTTAATAAATATACTAATTACATAGAAGTGGTTTTTATTTCATGTTTGAGTTTTTTATTTACTTTGTTATGATGATAATTACATCTTATATTACTACTCAATGCCTTGGGACTCTCAAGTCCCGTGATTATTCAAAACATGTTTTTTATTTATGTTACTTTCTTTTAGAATGGCAAGTAAATGAAAGGATTTTATGCAGTGGCGGCTCGTGATTTTTACAATAGGGGAGGCTATAACTATAAAATATCTAGATAAATTTGTACTAGCAAAACAATGCGCCAAAAAATGTAATTTAAGGCCCTATTTGTTTTTGACCATTTTTTATTTACATTTTATAATATCATCATAATTCATAATTTCATAATATATCATTTTAAAAATGGTAAGTCTAATTGTAAAAGTGTAATACCAATGTTTGTGTTGTTTATTTGTTAACAATTCCATCTTAGTAGTTCGTAGATATGCATGTAATTTTGTTCTTATTTTGCTCATACATTTTTTTAATAAAATTGTAGTGCACATCTGATGAAGTGGACAACCAGTTGGCGAAATATTAAGTGACAAAAAAAAAAGGAATTAACAAAGTAAGTTATCAATCGAAATAGCACAGGAAACGACAATAAATATCGTTCCCATACCACCAGATTGACAACAGGTGGAATACTTTCTTTGGTTACAACCTCCCGAGATTTTCAAAAATTATAAATCATACAGGATGCCGAGGACATTAAGATGAGAGAAATTTAAATAATTCACAACCCATCTGCTCAGCGTGGTAAAAGTTCCAACAAGAAAGATTCCTTAGTACTCAACAAAAGCGTAAATGAATTAAAATGTATAAACATTTTCAATTTCTTTGCAACACGAAAATGCAGCAGCTGCATAATACTCTGGTTAAATCGGAGAGTGCAGGAAGAGTCTATACCGGTTTCGGAGGCTTTTTCATCCCCATCAGTAGTCGCATATCCTCTTCTTTTTTTCTTCTCCCGAGATTTTTGAAAATCTCGGGAGGTTGTAACCAAAGAAAGTATTCCACCTGTTGTCAATCTGGCGGTATGGGAACGATATTTATTGTCGTTTTCTGTGCTATTTCGATTGATAACTTACTTTGTTTTTCGGTAGATGGCTGTAGTACATCCGTGACATTTCGTTCTTTGCAATTCGGAAAGGCCCAAAGTGTCATGCCTGGGAAAATCGGAGAGAAGAGGATATGGGACTACTGATGAGGAAAAAACCTCCGAAACCGGTAGAGACTCTTCCTGCAATCTCCGATTTAACCAGAGTATTATGCAGCTGCTGCATTTTCGTGTTGCAAAGAAATTGAAAATGTTTATACATTTTAATTCATTTACTCTTTTGTTGAGTACTAAGGAACCTTTCTTGTTGGAACTTTTACCACGCTGAGCAGATGGGTTGTGAATTATTTAAAATTCTCTCATCTTAATTTCCTCGGCATCCTGTATGATTTATAATTTTTGAAAATCTCGGGACGTTGTAACCAAAGAAAGTATTCCACCTGTTGTCAATCTGGTGGTATGAGAAAGATATGTATTGTCGTTTTCTGTGCTATTTCGATTGATAATTTACTTTGTTTTTCGGCAGATGGCTCTAGTACATCCGTGACATTTCGTTCTTTGCAATTCGGAAAGGCCCAAAGTGTCATGCCTGGGGAAATCGGAGAGAAGAGGATATGGGACTACTGACGAGGAAGAAAAAACCTCCGAAACCGGTATACACTCTTCCCGCACTCTCCGATTTAACCAGAGTATTATGCAGCTGCTGCATTTTCGTGTTGCAAAGAAATTGAAAGTGTTTATCATTTTAATTCATTTACTCTTTTGTTGAGTACTAAGGAATCTTTCTTGTTGGAATTTTTACCACGCTGAGCAGATGGGTTGTGAATTATTTAAAATTCTCTCATCTTAATTTCCTCGGCATCCTGTATGATTTATAATTTTTGAAAATCTCGGGAGGTTGTAACCAAAGAAAGTATTCCACCTGTTGTCAATCTGATGGTATGGGAACGATATTTATTGTCGTTTTCTGTGCTATTTTGATGGAAAACTTACTTTGTTTTTCGGTAGATGGCTCTAGTACATCCGTGACATTTCGTTCTTTGCAATTCGGAAAGGCCCAAAGTGTGATATCTTTCTTTTTGGAACTTTTACCACGCTGAACAGATGGGTTGTGAATTATTTAAAATTCTCTCATCTTAATTTCCTCGGCATCCTGTATGATTTATAATTTTTGAAAATCTCGGGAGGTTGTAACCAAAGAAAGTATTCTACCTGCTGTCAATCTGGTGGTATGGGAACGATATTTATTGTCGTTTTCGGTGCTATTTCGATTGATAACTTACTTTCTTGGCCCTTGGGTAGATGGCCCTAGTACATCCGTGACATTTCGTTCTTTCCAATTCGGAAAGGCCCAAAGTGTGATGCCTGGGGAAATCGGAGAGAAGAGGATAAGGGATTGCTGATGAGGAGGAAAAAACCTCCGAAACCGGTATAGACTCTTCCTGCAGTCTCCGATTTAACCAGAGTATTATACAGCTGCTGCATTTTCGTGTTGCAAAGAAATTGAAAATGTTTATAGATTTTAAAACTAGAACTGTTTTAATACAATTAAATACAATACAAATAAATAGAATTTTAATAAGTTTATTAATAAATTAATATTTATACCTACATATACAGTGTGTCGCATTTAAGATGAAGACAGCCCTATATTTCGGCTATCAAAATAAATACATAATTTGAAGTTTTGCACTGTCATATAGGTTGAAGGTTCACATTTTTTAAGATACTCAACTGAAATTTAAATTTTAAACACGGCCTAATGCGAATTCACAAACAAGGTAAATTTCCGATATTTTTCTTCGCGTTAGAGATATCGACAAAAGTTATTTGAACAAGTTGTTCCAAATATTATTCTAACCCCACGTAAAAAATTTCATGACAAAATTTGCACTTTTAGTTTTTTCATTATTTGTAATCAGGATCCTAAAATTGGAGCGGAGGCTGCTGGCCGGTCAGCCGCCCTTGCTAAATCTCCGGGCAGCGTATGCTTAACCGACACGAAACCGGGTCTCCTTAGCCGCTGCTGGGCTGCGTGAAGCATTAGCAAGTGAAGCTTCCCGGCCGCATATTTACATATGCTAGCGTGTGTTGACACCAGGTTGTTGAAATCAGTTAGGGTTTGGAAAAACAGTACATTTACATTTACAAATACTAACATATTTAGACACCAGAGTGTTGAAACCAGCTAGCTTTTTTAGTGGCTATACATGCGTAAATGCTAACGGCTATTGACATTGATTTTATACACCTACTTCTGTTGTCTTCACGACAACATACTGAATGTGAACTTCGGTATAGTATATTGATTGAAGATTTTCTGATTTAATTGACTTAAAAGCTCTAGCAAGTAACTTAATTAAAAATAAAAGCAAAGATGAAAAAGGCAACAAGGTTGAATGGCTAAAAATGAAATGCATGAGGTATCAAAAGGCCACTCCAGGATGTACCTATTTTCTTTAAATATAGAGACTGAGTCTTTCAAGAGACTAGTTTCATGTTCTTCGGGTAGGTGGAAGAGAGAGACCGATAGCAACCGCAATAGATCTACAGCCATTATATAAATCGTTAACAAATATGGAAAAGAAGAAAAACAATTTGCTTAAACTCATAACAAGAAACATAATTCCGCCCGACTATCAAGATTGGACATTCCATCTATTCCATGAAAATACAGTTTTGAATTCGGTATGAAAGTATGGATTTAAATGGTCCAATGTGCTGAATTGTAAATTCTCCCAATTTTAAAAATACAGTTGTAAGTGATTAAATAGTGTACATTTATTTAGTATAATATTCAATTGGTAATGCAAATACAAAACAAAATTCTGAATTATTCTTCTTAATTTTTGGATTCGGTACACAAACATACTTTTTGAAATTAGAATCAGTACTAAATTATGTCTTCCTCTTCTTTAGTTTATTGGCCTCCACCTACATACTTGGGTATTTGGCCAGCTCATCGTCGCGGAATAAGGGAAAGATCCCTTATTCACTTTTAACTGACAATTTTGTTTGGTATGGGACAAATATAACTAAAATATGTCCGACTGACAGTAGATCCTTTTTATTGGAATAATTGAGGACATGAGAGCCAGAGTGGCCTGATTTTAACATTACTTTACATAATCAACGAAAATTATCAGAAGCTAACAATGTCCGACTGTTTTAGTAGTTTTATGTTGACCAAGAATCATTATTGGTCTACATACACATCATTTTCTTTGATTATGTAAAGTAATGTTAAAATCAGTTAGGCCACTCTGGCTCTAATGGCCTCAATTATTAGAGCAATTTACCTTCATACTTCTTGCTGTTGCACAATAAAATATTCGTTATCGCGATAATGCAAAACAGTCGTATATTCGTGGAATAAACTGTAAAAGTCTTTAAAGCGCTTGATATGATAGAGTTCCACGACCAACAGTGTCAGACTCAGATAGCGATATTGATGATAATTAATTTTATTGTACCTAACTAATCAATGTCTACACCTAGGGACAATATTTTATTGTTATTTTATCGGTAGTTACCTTTGTTTTGCTAAAGTTTGTCACCTCCAAGTAATGTTAATTAATTTTATCATACATCAGAAGTGACTGAGTCATGTTTATTGCAATTTTGTTTATAGTACGGGGTAAAATATTGCAAAACCTCTACATTTTAAAGAACCGCTTGGATTGACATGAAATTTGGCATACACAAACACATATTTAGCTAACAGGTCAAAGAAAAAAGTGATATTGTACCCATGTGTGCTTTTGCCATGGGGGCGACTTTCACCCCTTCTCGAGGGTGAAAAAATATACGTCCAAAATAAGCCCGGAAATGAATAAACTGACTAATTTTAAGCAACTTTTATAGAGTTCTTTCACAAGATATGTTTATTTTTTACCAAAATAGCTACGTTTTAGAAGTTTTTTTGCAGATAACTCAAAAAGTAAGTATTTCGTCGAAAAAAAATCTTAGCATAAAATATAGCCTGTAAAATAGTGAAAAAAATGGTTTATGTATTAGATCTCTAGACCTAGTAGAAGCAGAGTTATAGCTAATGAAAAATAGGTTCATATTCGTCAAATTCCAAATCGCAAACCATATAGGCTATTGATTATGTACTATAGAAAGGAACTACAACGTTAACGGGGTTTTATTATTTTATATGGTCAATGAATCTCTATATATGAAAAAACCACGGAGTGCTACCATTTAAAGGGGTGCGTTTTTGAGAAATGGGTGAATTAGTCCCTGGGCACAAGTTACATTAGGGTGAGTTCTATGCACTTTTGGTACAAACACGTCCACATAAGAATTGTTCCTGGTTAAATTTGCTATCTAAATATAACCTTTTAAAGTCAAAGATACTTATTTTTACAAAAATATATTCAAAAGAAAAAGCACAAAGAAACCCAAATGAAAGAAATTTTGTTTTTTGTCCCATAACTTTTGTCCACGGGGATATAGGTATAGACATTGCTTCACAGAAAAAAAAAACTTACAAGTTTTTTCTTTAAAATGACGTTTGGTAGAGGTCATTAGAATTTAAAGTTTTCTAAATATGATTTTTCAAAGTTCGCCACTCACAGCAATTTTGGCCAATTTTCCTTGTTATTTCATGTACATGTTACATGTTATTTCCTTGTACATGTAAAAGGAATAGAAATCATTTACCTTTAACCGTAACTCTACTGTATAATGTTGTATGACTTCTTTTAAAGAGGTTATCTTTTTCAAGACTTTATACTTTTAACGAGTTTTTATATTTTTTACGATTATTTTTTAATTTCCCATTATAACTGTTTTTTTTTCTAAATTTAGGTATATATTATATAATAAAAAAGAAAGCTTATTCTGTTTACTTTAAAATGTAATTTGTATTATAAAAAACTCTAGGATTATTTTTGAATAAGATATGCTTTTTCAAAATGTAATAAGTACTTGCAACGATTTTTGATTTTAGGATTATTTTTTAAATTTCTCATAACTTTTTTATGTGATTGTGTGTTATGATTGAATCTTATTTTTTATAGGTAATACTTTGGATCCACTTGACTCGGCCAGGCAAACTTCAAAATATGGATTAATTCCAATAATTACTGTCAAAGCTCCTGCACCTTTGCTTAAAAAAATAGAATGTAAATGTACCAAAGGATGTACAAAAAGCTGCGGTAGTAGGAAGATAGGAATTAGTTGTTCAATATTCTGCAAAGGGCGCATGTGCATGGGTACTAATTGTGGGAACTCTAAGATAACTGAGGTGTCAGAGGAAAATATTGAAGCTAATGCTAACGAAGAGATGGACTTTGATTTTGAAGATTTTTTAAATGTCAACGTTTAAATAATTTTAACTAAAGTGATGTTTTCTAAGACTAATGTTTATGTAATTTTTGTAAAAGAAATAATTTTAAATAACACAGGTAAAAAAATATCAAAGAATCACTCGGTTTCCATTACATATTTAAATATAAATGATACACCATTTTAAAGAACAGAGAGTAAGCCCTCTTTATTGAGAAATATATAGTATATTCATATTCATGTACAAGAAAAAAAAGTTATAATGAGAAATTTCAAAAATAATCGTAAAAATATAAAAAATAATATTTTTTTATATTAGGTATTATATAATATATAATATAATATATTATATATACTAGATATAGTATAATATTATATAATATATTATATAATAATATTATTTTATTTTTATATTATATTATAAAAAATCGTTAAAAGTATAAAAACTTGAAAAACCATAATCTCTTTAAAAAAAAGTCGTACAACGTTATACAGTAGACCATTTTAAAGGTAATTGATTTCTATTCCTATTACGTGTACCATTGCATATACCTAAAGTTACGTAGAAAAAAATTACAGAACAATATTTGCGAAATAACAACGAAAATTGCCCAAAATTGCTATGAGCGGCGAATTTTGAAAAATCATATTTCGGAAAATATAAATCCTAATTACCTCTACTAAACAACATTTTAAAGAAGAAATATGTAGGTTTTTTTTCTGTAAAGCAATGTCTATACCTATATCCTCGTGGACAAAAGTTATGGGACAAAAAACAAAATTTCTTTCTTTTGAATATATTTTCGTAAAAAAGTATCATTGACTTTAAAAAGTGATATTTAGATAGGAAATTTAACCAGGAACAATTTTTATGTAGTACTAAAAGTGCATAGAACGCACCCTAATGTAACCTGTGCCCAGGGACTAATTCACTCATTTCTCAAAAACGCACCCCTTTAAATGGTAGCACTCCGCAGTTTTTTCATATATAGATGTCGATTGAACATATGAAATAATGAAACCCCGTTAACGTTGTAGTTCCTTTTAGGTATCTTATTTTGAATGTAATCAATAGCCTAATACATACTCTAGACGTTCCACGACCATGTTAATCTTTCGGATCGAAATAACGCCATTTTTGATTGGAAAGGGAACTAAATTGACAAATTATAGTTACGCGGGAATTTCAAACTATAAATTTTTCGGGATTTTTGATGAAATTTCGCAGGAAATTAAAACAGCAGAAAGACAATTCAATGGTTTATTCAATAATTATACTATAATTTAAAATTACCTTAAAAGTTTCATCTACATAAAAAATACTAAAAGTCTTCAGTTCTGTCGAAAGTTATGGTAGTAGGTAGTGTTAGTTGTAATCGGGGCTGAAATACCAATATAAACAAAAATCATAGTTTTACTGAAAACTTCAAATATTCCAATTTGTATTCAAAATGCTAAATACTACTGCCATGTGTCATGTGAAAGCACTGTTTTTGTAATAAATCGATGTTTAATATTTAGTTGCATGAAAATTTTTGAAAGAATATCTTGTAGGAAATTTTTTTAGATAAAAGCTTATAATCTTTTACAAACTTCCGAAAAATATATTGGGCCGAAATGTTGCTGACACACTCGTTTATTGGAATAAACTGTTTCAGGATCCATTATATTGTTTTTTTACATGTGGAGAAAATGACAGTTCGTTGGCAGAAACACAGCACGGGATGATCCAATGCTTAGTGTAAACTAAAAATTCCAACACCGCTATAATAATTAAGCCGCAAATTGTAAAGTAAATACAAAAACAACCCATTAACGGCGGGGGGGGGGGTATGGTTTGAAATCAACATATCAAGCACATATTTGTAAATTTTCTTCGAAGCTATGTTACAATTATTTTATTTTTAAATTAAATAAACATATTAAGTACAATTCAAAGAATATTTAGAAAAAAAAGTCAGTCCAAAATATAGAAAAATAAGCCATTGGTGACAAATTTTGACAGGCAGCTCACAAAAAAATGGATTTTGCGGTGGACATCAGAACTCGTCACTAGATTATACGAAACAAAAAATTCAAAAAGATTTAATTAGCTTATAAGTTTCACGAGGTCACAACGTCGAGTTTTTTTATTTTTAATGATTTTTGAATTTTTGGTATCACTCAGAAATCAAAAAAATTAAATTTTTGGTAAAAATTTTGTGAAAATCAACAGATTTATTATTGTTGAACAAAAAATTAGCAAAAAAATAAAAATATCTCGACGTTGTTACCTCATGAAATGTCTAAAGAAAATTTGTGCAAAATATCAGGTAGATCGGCCGAGTAGTTTTTCAGTTACAATGTCCACCGCATTTGAAAAAGCAGTTTTGAGAAAAATGCGTTTAAACTTTTGACAACTGCATCTTCATCTTCTTATTTGTCTGCCAAATCGTAAAGTGATGCACATTGGAATATGTTTTTTGAATCGAGGAGTAATCTACAAAAGAGAAGGCGAACAGTTGTTTAACGTTTCTCACTACGCTCAAGCGTGCTGGCGCGAAGTTGCGGCAAAGCGAGTCGAAGGTAGAGATATTCAACACGCTGTATCTCTGGTAATTTTACTCCGATTATTTTGAAATTTTCAGAGAGTATTCTTGAGAGTATGCACTTTTATTTGAAATAATAAAAAAATTTTAATATTTCAAACCATACCCCCCTTAATTGAATAGTGAACTTGCATAAAATTTTAAATTCGAAAAAAAAAATGTGATAATTATAAATCACAATAGAACATAATTTAAAACATGTATCAAAGATAAAAAAGTTTTGTTTGTCTTTCGTTTGGCCCCTAAAGACGATTAAAAATTCAAATTATACCAGCCAGCCCAAAACGCGTTGTGACGTCATCCGGTTATATGTTTACATTCTGTACCAACAAAGTAAACAAAATTGTATATAATTTTAAGACATTATAAACGTCAGTAGAAAATACAGTTATGTGACGTCACAAGTGTTTTTGATCGTTTGAACTATTCATAGAAAACTTGTACTTTTACAAAATGGTTTTATTTTCCATAGTAAACCTACTTTCCTTTCCTTCAAAGACTGTATCAAACTCCAATCTCAACAAACTGGTATATATTATTACAATGACATACGATAAATGTCATTAGAATATAAATGTGTTTTCTTTATTCCGCGCCGATGAGCTGGCCAAATACCCAAGTAGGTGGAGGCCAATAAACTAAAGAAGGAGAAGAATATACCTAAATATAACCATAATAATAACTATATAATAAATCTGTGACGTCACGGGTCGTTTGAACCATTTTATACCGCAGAAGACTTTAAATTTGTATTTCTAATTTATTACGAGGTTTTAAAGCCTGAAATTTTGGAAATCTCATTTTTAAACAAAACGAACATTATTCTGTAATAAAAAAAATGTGCAAGTTCCCTATTGTCAATTGTTAAGTGTGACAAGAAAATTGACTGAATACGACATCTCTGGATTGGAAAGGAAACTAATTTACTGTCTTGCCCTTGAACATTTACGTGAAAGGTCTAAAGTATGTATGTTTTGTATTCCAAATCGAATATTTTAACGTGAAATAACCAAACAATGAAGGACTTTTACGACATTTTTAAAGTGTCATTTCACGTTGAAATGTTCTACATATTATGTGGAATTTGGTGAATATGAACCTATTTTTCTTTAGCTATAACTTTGTTTCTACTAGGCCTAGAGACTTCATGCATACACCATTTTTTTTCACTTTTTTACAGGCTATATTGACTTTTTGAATTATTTGCGAACAATCGTGTAAAAACGTATTTTTTTTTTGTCGAAAATGAACATATTCACGCGCAAATAACTCGTATTGACGTAGTGAAAAAACTCTATAGAATAAACTTGCTTAGAATATTAGACAGTTTATCGAATTCCGGACTTATTTTAAACCCATGTTTTTCACCCCCCGAGAAAGGTTGAAACCGAGGTAGTTCAAGTCGAAATCCAGAAGAGGTCGTCATTGTGACTTAATATCGTGAATGTTGAGCACCCAATAAAAATCATTGCACATTAGGCATGGGCATTTTCAATCAATCGATACTTATCGGTTTGGGTTTGAAATAGGATTTGAGATTGATATATCAGTCGCATGCCTATTGCACATTAATCACTAACTAAAGCAGAACCCATTAAAATAAATTTCAGGTTTGTAGAGGTCCTACTTTTACTACACTGGTACCATATCAACACTGAACAAAACTCACCCCAAGTATATCTCAAACCTCCCTTCTCTTTGTTTGCCCTCTCTTCATAAGGTCTTCTTTCTGCTTTAGACATCCTAGCCCAATGGGGACCTGCAGCATCTGCTACATCCTTCATCGATTTACAAGCAAATCCTTGTCTTTGTTTAAAATCCTCCATAAAGTAGTAAAACGCATTTCTAGATTTATTTGATTTGGGCGGCATTTTAGATGGGCCCTGTAATTAAAAATAAATGTTAAAATAAAAGACTGAACATTTTAAACAATTTGGCAATTTACTGTGTTGTTAAGCAATACGCTTGTTTCACAAACTAAGAATTTTGACTGTGCGATGGTTAAAATGTACATAGTGGCTCGAGCAATCATATGGAATCTTTCTCCCTTCACCACTTAAAACGTTCGGTGAAGGGAGAAAGATTTAATATGATTGCTCGAGCCACTATGTACATTTCAACCATCACACGGTCAAAATTCTTAGTGTATGTTTCGAGCGTTAGTTTGTTATACAGGGTTATTCATTAAGAATGTCCAGTCTCTGAGTTGTAGATTCTAGACCTCAAAATATTAAGATTTAACCCAAATCACTTAAATAAAATGTGGCTGGTTACTGAGTTACAGGGTGTTTTATTGAAATACTCTCAAAGTAAATAATAAATATACTGTTCTACCTCGACACCGTAAGGTACAAGAGGACGGCTTAAGTAAGTAAGTAAATATACTCTTCATTCTTAATGATAAAGCCATTAGTTTTCGATATATTTGAAGTTGAAAATGAAACAGCTATCTGTGGCGTAGAATTTGTGTAGGGTCAACCGTGCACTTCCCCTGTCATACTCCTCTGGTAGTAGCCAGAAACGCTTATTTAACATTAGTTTAGTAGGGTGTACAGTACCTCTACCTACACTTTTTGGTAAGTATGATAAGGATATGTCAAATATATACTTTTAAAGTACTGGGTACAAATAATTTTAAAATTTTTAAATCAAACTTTTTTGGGTATAATATAACTATTTGTATCCAGCACTTGTCTGTCATATTTGTAATATGTCAAATATTTGACATATCCTTGTCATACTTGGCAGAAGGTGTAGGTACAGTACACAGGGGAAAGTGAATGGTGGAACCTCCTCACATTCGATGCCACTGGCGTAATTACTATTTTAGCACAATATTTCGATTCTCCAATACTTTCTATGTAAATACTATACTCTTCATTCGTAACGATAAAATCATCGTTGTAAAGGTAAAACTCATTAACTGCAGTTTTAACGATTTTGAGTTTTATCTTTCATTATTACATTTATGATAAGATCTATAGAGGAAAAATTCATTTATGAGTTATAAGAGGAAATATATATGGAAAAATTCATTATCAGTTATAATGAATTTTTCCTCTAATAGATCTTAGCATAAATCTGATAATGAAAGATGAAACTCAAAATCGCTAAAACTGCAATTAACGAGTTTTACCTTTACAACAACGAAATATTAGTTTTTGAGATATTTGAAGTTAAAAATGGAGAGGCACAATACATAATTCAAAATAGCTGTGCCGTTTCATTTTCAACTTCAAATATCTTGAAAACTAATGACTTTATCGTTACGAATGAAGGGTATATAATTTTTATATAGGAAAATATTTGGAGAATTGAAATATTGTACTAAAATAGCAATTCCGTTAGTGGCATAGAATTTCGGAAGGGTCAACGATTCACTGTCTCCTGTCGTATGCCTCTGGTAGTAGCCAGAATCATTTGTTTATCATAATTTACTAGGGTGTACAGTATTTCCACTTTCTGCCAAAAATGACAAGGATATGTCAAATAGTTTTAAAGTACTGGGTAAAAATAGCTATTAAATTTTTAAATAAAGCACTCTATAACTCAGTAATGAGCCACATTTTATTTAGACGATTTGGATTAAATCTTAATATTTTGAGGTCTAGAATCTACAACTCAGAGATTGTACATTCTTAATGAATCACCCTGTATACAATATCAGTTACAGTTCTTCCATTACATTTTAGCACAAATGTCATGATTTATTTGCAAACAAGTTAAATCAAAACATTAAGTGAAACATACGTCGATATGTAATATCTTTGATATGTACTGTCAATGTAATACTTAGGAAATGGCTATTATCCCAGTGGACATATTTTATAAAGTTATTTTATTGAAGTGTCTAATCTTTTTTTACTATTTGGGTGATTGATGGACTCAACATTAAAAAGCATGAACATCATACCGACTAATATATAGATAACGATGGCTTAGTGTGAAAACCTTGTATCTCATTTTTTTTCGAAAATGACATTTTGGTGGTTTTAGTTTGAAAACCTTGTATCTCACAATTTACAACTGTTAGAAAAAATCCAAATACACCAGACTATTTTCTACAGCCGAAAAAAGAAACCACGTATATCAATTGCTCTCTTGATTTAGTGTAAATACCACGTATATTTATAACCAAGAATTTGGTACTTAATTTGGAGTGTTTGTTTAAGAAATTAGACTTGCAGAAATGTTTTTTTTTGTGAACAGCAAAAGGTAGTCCGGAATATAGAAACATTTTATGAACCTTAAATCAAAAGATTTGTACTGTGTCAACCTAGTATTTGGAGGTGTGCAATAAGCTATGAAAAATGAAAACCTCGTAAATAATCATAAGCACAACCTCATTTTAGATGAAAAACACGTATATCAAGATATATGAGGTTATCATAGTTACTTGGGAAAAGGCTTTATATACTGCAAGGATATTTACATGTTTTTCATAGTTAATATTTGTATTTTCAATTTAATAGCAACATTTAACACTTTCAGCTCTGGGCCAAGATCAGATATTTGTCTCAATGTGCTCAAAATAAAATACGTAACAGTAGTTTTTGTTTTTAGATTATATTATGCAGAAAATCAGTTTTTTGCCTCTCCTGTAAAATTGTAATTTAATGAGATACGAGGTTTTCACACTAAGCCATCGATAATATGACTGAGTAAGTTAGGAATCGAAGATGAGTGACCTTTACCTTGGAGTCTTCATTTCTTTTCATTTTAATTGTCAGAGATTTTCATTTTAATAAGATATTCAAGAAATTTAATTTAGTTAAATTAATCATTTGTTTAACAATATTTAATAATTATTTAATACTTTTTTTTTTAATACTTAGTTTAGTATTTAATACTTAGTTTATTATTTGTGTTATGATTAGGATATTTTATTTTTGTTAAATTTGAAATAAATAAATAATATAATTACTAATGTAAAGATAAAATATACAATGCTAATAAATAAAACAAAAAAACATAAACAACACTTTTTAATCTAACTTTAGAAGCTGTTGTTAGAAAATCAGATATGAACGGATGTATTAATACAAGATCTATGCAAATATGCGGATGATGTTGCCTGTTGCCATGGAAAAGCTATAGAGCTGAAACGGGAAGCTGCTACATTTGGTCTATATACAGGGTGTCCCGAAAAGAATGGTCATAAATTATACCACACATTCTGTTGTCAAAAATAGTTCGATTGAACCTAACTTACCTTAGTACCAATGTGCTCACAAAAAAAGTTACAGCCCTTTGAAGTTACAAAATGAAAATCGATTTTTTTCAATATATCGAAAACTATTAGAGATTTTTTATTGAAAATCGACATGTATAATTCTTATGTCAGGAACATCTTAAAACAAAATTATAGTGAAATTTGTCCACCCCATAAAAAATTTATGGGGATTTTGTTCCCTTAAACCCCCCCAAACTTTTGTGTATGTTCCAATTAATTCATTATTGTGGTACCATTAGTTAAACACGTTTTTAAAACTTTTTTGCCTCTTAGTATTTTTTCGATAAGCCAGTTTTTATTGAGATGCGGCTTCTTTTTCAATATATTTACGTAAAAATTTTATGGGGGTTTTGTTCCTTTAAACCCCCCTAATGTTTGTGTACGTTCCAATTAAACTATTATTGTGGTACCATTAGTTAAACACAGTGTTTTTAAAACTTTTGTCTCTTAGTCTTTTGTTCATAAGTCACCTTTTATTGAGATGTAGCTTCTGTTTTAAAATATACCTAAAAATGTAAATTATAAATAAATTTTCAGATTATTAACAGGTCTCTATAACCGTACTTAAGCATATACAAATATGTGGTGGATTCGACAAATATTCAAAATATCTCGATAAATACTGGCTTATCGAAAAATTACTAAGAGGCAAAAAAAGTTTTAAAAATAATGTGTTTAACTAATAGTGCCACAATAATAATTTAATTGGAACATACACAAAAGTTTGGGGGGGTTTAAGAGAACAAAACCCCCATAAAATTTGTATGGGGTGCACAAATTTTACTTAATTTTTTTTTAAAGATATTGCTGTCGTAAAAATGCCACATGTCAATTTTCAATAAAAAATCTCTGAGAGTTTTCGATATATGAAAAAAAATTGATTTTCATTTTGTAACTTCAAAGGGCTGTAACTCTTTTTGTGTGCACTATTGTATATAGGTAAGTGAGGTTCAATCAACCTATCTTTGACCCTAGAATCTGTGGTATAATTTATGACCAATCTTTTCGGGACACCCTGTATAAATGAAAGTAAAACAAAATATTATATGGAGTTCACAAAGTTGAATCAACATGAGAATCTGAAGGTAGACAACCGTACCTACGAATATGCCTCAAATTTTTCCTACCTAGGCTCAATAATAAATAACAACAACACCACTCAAGAAATACAGGCAGGGATTCTTAGAGATAATAAGCGTTTTTATGCATACAAAGACTTAATGAAAAGTAAGTTACTGAATCGTGAGTTTAGGCTTAGAATCTATAGAACAGTAATTAGACCAGTGGTCACATATAGATGTGAAACATGGACAGTCTCAACCACTGATGAAAATCAACTGATAATATTTGAGGGCAAAATACTAAGACATTTGGACCAAGACATTGCAGCGATGGTTCCTGGAGAATTAATACAGATAAGAACTAATACAGTGCCCAGATATTGTTAGATTTGTAAAATCACAAAGACTAAACTGGCTCTGTCACTTAGAAAGAATGCTAGATAATCGAGCTGTAAAAGTAATCCAGAGATGGAAGCCTCAAGGAAATAGAACAAGAGGAAGGCCCCGTAAAAAATGGGTAGACGACATAGAGGGGGATCTTAAAATCATGAACATCAGGCAGTGGCGAAGGAAAGAATCTGACAGGGCAGAATGGAAGAACATTGTTAAGCAGACCAAGACTCACAAAGTGTTGTAGCACGATTAGGAGAAGAAAAACAGAAAAAACATAAAAACACATATTATATCTAAAAAATTACAAGAAATAAACATTTAAAAGCATATGACCACCACCAAGTCTCTTTATCCTCAAACTTCTTTCCTGACGTTTCCAACATAAAAGGAAGCCCTAACACAATTTGGAGAAAAATGGCCAATATTATTAAAGAGACGGCTATTGAAATACTTGGGAAAACGTCAGGAAAGAAGTTTGAGGATAAAGAGACTTGGTGGTGGTCAAATGAAGTACAAGGAAAAATAAAAGAGAAGGGAAAATTATATAAAAAGTGGCAATCGGACATAGATCTTCAAAACTATATGGTCGCCAAAAAGGAAGCGAAAGTAGCAGTATACGATCAACTTGATACCAGGGAAGGCGAAGCAGATATATAAAGTAGCCAAACAGAGAGCAAAGAAAGCGAAAGAGATTTTAATCAGATTAGATGTATCCGAGGTGAAAATAATAAAATACTAATTCACGAAAAGGATGTCAAAAAGAGATGGAGAAAGTATTTTGACAGTTTATTAAATGAAAAATTTGACAGACAGCCTGTGGAGTTAACGGAGACAGTAACAGCAATGGTTACCAGAATGACAAATGAGGAAGTGGCTCAAGTGCTTCAAAAAATAAAGAAAGGAAAAGCAGTCGGACCAGATGATATTTCTGGGGAAATATGGAGAGCATTGGGAGAGACAGGAATAAGTTGGCTAGCAGGTCTATTTAATAGAATTATGGAAGTTAAATAAATGCCAGACGAATGGAAAAGCAGTATATTAGTACCTGTCTAAAAAAACAAGGGAGACATACATACAACAATGTACAAACTACAGGGCTATAAAACTACTTAGCCACACCATGAAAATATGGGAGAGAGTAATTGATAGACGGATCCGCGAAGAAACCAAAATATCCGATAATCAATTTGTAAAGTGTAAGTGAATATATAAAGATTGTGAGAGATATGTATGAGGAAGTAATGACTAGTGTTAGGACAGGTGTGGTAAAGACTGATAAATTTCAGGTAAAAATAGGATTGCACCAAGGCTCGGTGCTTAGTCCTTACAGTCCCTGCTCAATTTATTAGACTCACCCTAGAAAAAGCAGTTTTTTTAATTTTACACACCTTAAAAGTATCTTAAAAGTGATACTTGGGTTAAATAATAATTACTTAATAATCATGCTACATAATTAAGTTAAAAATGGTAAACATTTTTTTGAATTGTGGATACTTGACAGATGGTAATAGAATGTGCTAAAAATGCGCAAGGACTCGACTTTTTTCAACTTTAGTTTTTTTGTTAAATTAGTGATTGGTGTTGAATTTTCATAAAATTTGAAGAGGTGAGTGTTAATATTGTTCTATATGAATGTTTATTTTTAATTTGTTTAATGTATTTTAAGATATTATTACAAATATGTTAATTTAAAAAAAAACAAATATCTTGGATTGAAATTTTTTATATGGGAAATTGTAAAGATCTTTTTGTTGAGCAAATCTCTTCTGCTCTCTTCTCTTACTCCTCTATTAGAAAATACCACATGTATCAAAGAGAAATAGAAAAAAAATATGCTATATCTTAATCGTCAGTTCGAAGGTTGAGCTAAAAAATTAAAGAGAAACATTCTGTTACATCGGTTTGGAGGGGTCGGTATGGCAGTAATATTTCAGTCACCTCCAGAGGGTAACGAATTTTAAAGAATTTAGCTGCAAAACACAGAAGAGTCACCCATAGCGATATAACCAATAAATTGGAAGAATCAGAGTGTTAAATATCGGAGTCCACTGTACGCCGAAATGTGTACAGTATGGGATTTAAATGTCATAGGCCAGTTAAGGAACCAAAACCACCACCACAAATGCCCAAGAAACGCTTAGTTTCGGCCAATTTGCACAAATATTATATGGCAATACAGTCTTTATGCAAATTGGCCCAAACTAAGCGTTTATTGAGCGTTTGTGGTGACAGTTGGTTGTTTGCTTTGTTCCTTAACTGGCCTATGAGATTTGAATCCCATACTGTAAAAATTTCGGCGTACAGTGGACTCCGATACTGAACACTCTGATTTTTCCAATTTATTCCGTATATCGCTATGGGTGACTCTTTTGTGTTTTACAGCCAAATTCTTTAAAATTCGTTGCCCTCTGGGAGTAACTGAAACATTTCTGCCATACCAACCCCCCTAAACCGATGTAATACGATGTTTCTCTTAAAGTTTTTGACTCAACCTTCGAACTGACGATTAAGATATACAATATTCTTTTGCTATGTCTATTTGATACATGTGGTCTTTTCTAATAGAGCAGTAACAGAAGAGAGCAGAAGAGATTTTCTCAACAAAAAGATCTTTACAATCACCCATATGAAAAAATTTCAATCGAAGACATTCGTTTTTTAGAAATTAACATATTTTTATTAATATCTTAAAATAACTTAACAAATGAAAAACTAACATTAATAAAGACTAATATTAACACTTACTACTGCAAATTTTACGAAAATTTGAACATCAACCACTAATTTAACTAAAAAAACTAAAAGTTGAAAAAGTCGAGTCATTGCACCCTTTTAGCCCATTAGATTGCCATCTGTCAAGTTTTCACAATTCAATTAAAAAGTCTCACAATCTTTAACTTAATTATGTAACACGATTATTAAATAATTGTTACTTAACCCATTCAGCAGTTCCTTATGACTACGAACATACATTTGAGGTGTTTCAAAGAAAAAAACTGATATTTCTAGGGTGAGTCTAATAAATTGAGCGACTGTATTTATTCTCATTAGTTTTGGACCAGATAACAGCGAAACAACAGGGTATCATTCCATGGTGCCTAATGTATGCTGATGATGTAGTGTTAATAGGAAATAGTGAAAGAGACTTAGAACAAAAACTGGAACAGTGGAGACAAGCTCTGGAGGAAAAAGGTTTAAAACCTAGTAGGACAAAAACAGAGTATTTGGAGTGTTCATTTAAAGATGGAGTTACTACAAATAAAATGGTATCTTTGGATGGTCAAATGATTGTGAAAAGCAATAGTTTTAAGTACCTAGGATCGGTATTACAGAGTAATGGAGAAATAGATGGAGATGCATGCAGTAGAATTAGTGCTGGATGGATGAAGTGGAAAGAAGCGAGTGGTGTGTTGTGTGACAGAAAAATTCCAATGAAGCTGTAGGGAAAATTCTATAAACAGCTATAAGACCAGCTATGATGTACGGGAACTGAATGTTGGGCAGTGAAAAAGAAAGAGAAATAACGAATGCATGTGGAGGAAATGAGAATGCTTAGATGGATGAGTGGAGTGACAAAGAAGGATAAAATTAGAAATGAGTATATTAGGGGAAGTCTAGGTGTGGCACCAATTGATGCCAAAATGAGAGAGCATAGGTTAAGATGGTTTGGTCATGTTCAACGTCGAAACATTAATCACCCAATACGAAGAATAGCTGAAGTACAGATTCCTGGAAGGAGTAGGAGAGGAAGACCAAAGAAGACCCGGAAGGAGATGATAAGGCAGGACATGTTGGTAAAGGGGATTAACATTGATATGATCCAAGATAGAATTGTGTGGAGAAATGCAATTAAGAAAGCAGACCCCACATAGGGATAGGGCAAAGAGAATGATGAAACATTTAAAAGCATAATAATACAAGCAAGAGCAACAAAGGCCTTTATACACTAATATAGATTAGAAATAAAAAAAATATCAAAGAACAAAGAAAATGTTTATTATCACTATAATACAATCTACTACTACTACAATCACAATTGATTATAGTGAAAATTACAATAAATTGTGGCTTAATACCATATAAACATGATATTTTAACTTAGACATGCCACAAGAAAGCAGCCAGTTTCAGAACCATTTTATAACCTAATGATATTACCCTAATGAGTCCAAAATCAAATTTACTTGAACACAGTAAAGAAATAACTAATAACGAATGTGATGGTAGTCCCATGTGAAGAATTATGTGAAAATACTACAGATTATGGAGAGATAATTTGAAAGATGGATAGAAAGGCTTTGTAGCAAACTGTTCTGATTTATTCTCAAAAATTTTGCTTACATTGCGAAATTTAAAAATATTTAAACAGTGATTGTTGATATTGTATTGACTATAGCAATATGTTAGCTTACTTAAGTTTGCTTAAATCAAAGTGAAAGTCTGGAACTGCTGATTTATTCTCAACAATTTTGCTTCACTGTAGAATTTAAAAACGGATACTTTCAATAGTGATTGTTGATATTGTATTTACTAGAAATATGTTAGCTTACTTAACCAAAAAAAATGTCTGGAAGTTGGTCAAGAACCAAGAAACAACTTGTCTGTCGAATCAAGAAACAGCTTTTTAGTTTTCCAAACAACTTTGCCGCTTTTATGAGATTCTCGATTCTCGTTTCTCGTATGATTCTCGTTCTCGGTCGACGTCGTTCGTTGTCGGTGGTGTGACGTGATTTTGAAAAATTTGTCATTTGTCATCTGTCAATTTAAAGTATGTTCGATTCGATATAGCGGTGTTCAGAATTTTCTCTATTTCTCTGGTATATTTATTTTTATAGTATTTTTACCGCTGTGTCTAGGTACACGCTAACGTGTACACAAATAAAAAAGTTACGTACACGCTTAAACGTCATCAAGTCAATGACGTCAGTATTTAGCATGCACTCTGACTGGGTGTTTTGGTACACGCTAATTTGAGGAATTGAATTTATATACTTGTTGTGTATAAACACGTTGTGTTTATACTTTAACTTATTGTTTATTTGTTTAGTGTTTTTTTTAATTAACTATAGAGTATGGACAATTATTTAGTTCTTTTAATGAGTTTAACAACATTCTAAAACAGTATGAAAAAGATAAGAGACAAAAATTCATGATCGGACCAGGGCCCTGATTCTAAATCAAATTTCGACACTAAACAAGTCGCTTTCAATATGGCGATGGCGACTGTCGAAATTATTTGACACGGAGATGAATGAATGGCCAAAAGCGAGGTTAGGTTTAGTTTAGATGTGTTTTGTTTATTTCTTGCAAGGAAAACTAAATCAAAAGGTATTATAATATAGCTGGGTTTAATTGAAATTTGCTTGTTTTGAGGAATTAGATAGAATAGTATTAAATTAGAAATATAATAATTGAGAATGTCCACAACATGAATCATCAACTCAATGAAAGATGTGAGGTAATAATCTGGGAAAATTAGTAAAAAACAAGGAAAATTAATTACCAGCTATTTTATTGCTGGACATGCTGAAATAAAATCTTCAAGATTTCCTATATTAGTAATATAGCTGTGCAAAGTCCACAGAAAGTGTGCTATTTTGTTTATAAACAAATTAGCGCTCCGAAATCTTTTTTTTTATTATTGCTCTAAAACTCCGAAAATTTTAACTTTAAACCAAAACACTCACATAAAAATTGACAGTAATTTAATTCTGCACATTAATAATTTATTCCAATTTCCTTCGACGGAAATTTTCTTCGGAAAATTCGGGTTTTCCAAACAAAATCTTTAATTTTCAACTAAAATTTGAGGGAAGTAATTATTTATCAATAATTAAATAATTTGGTGACAGTGACATAAATCTTTTTTGTTATGAGTGTCTTGAAGATATGAAAATTTGTATGTACAAAGAAGACCGGAATTAAAAGGTATCTAATGGTTCAAAGATTAAAATCCTGTTGTTTATAACTCTGTCGCAAATGCCGGTCAAATTTGACCGGTTATACCTGGAATCACTCCTCGCAATTCAATTTGTTTTTCTTCGAAAAGGACACAGAAGCCGTGCTCTTTTCAACAGCGTTAACTTAATTTAATTTAATCTAATATTTTCTGAGGGGTTCTATTTGTTTATAAGCCAAAAAATTGTTTCTTTATAACATTCCCGAGACCGCTCAAATGGTCCAATTTCAATCCTGTAAGGTACGTTGAATAGGTATAGTGCTTTTTTATATGAAAATCATAGTTATTCTGGTGTATCATAATCTTTCTGGTTATTATTTCGACCGAAATTTTTTAATTAACATTTTAATTATTGCTAAACTATTGGTTAGATTGTCGCCGGTCTCCTGATATACAGAGAGGGGCTAAATTATGGAATAAATTCATTTTCTCTAAAATGGACGATTTTAGAGAAAAATCCCGAAACAGGTCGATTTTTATTTTTAAATTAAATTTCTTGGCATATATTTCAAACTAGTGACGTCATCCATCCGAGCGTGATGACGTAATTATTTTTTTAAATAGGAATATGGGTTCGTGTTGTAGCTCATTTACAAAGGCGTTCAATTCTCTATTCAGTATTATAAACATAAGTTTCATTATTTATACAGGGAGGCCAAGAAAAATTTTGAATTAAATTAATTGACGCAAGAAGAAGAATGCATGTAATTTATTTAACTCAAAATACATTGTATTGCTGTCAGAAAATAGAAAAAAATGTTTATTTTGCAAATAAACATTGCTTTTAGCTTAAATTAAAAGTTCAAACTGCCAATAGGTAGGAGGGAGTCTGTTTGTGATTTAATTTAAGCGAAAAGAAATGTTTATTTGTGAAATAAACCTTTTTTTCTATTTTCTGACAGCAGTACAATGTATTTTGAGTTAAATAAATTACATACATTCTTCTTTTTGCGCCAATTAATTTAATTCAAAATTTTTTTTTGGCAACCATGTATAAATACCTAATGATATTAATGTTTATATTACTGAATAGAGAATTAAACGCCCTTTCAAATGACCTACCACACGACCCCTATTCCCATTAACAAAATTATCGATTACGTCATCACGCTCAGATGGATGACGTCACTAGTATGAAATATATGCCAAAAAATTGTAATTTAAAAATAAAAATCGACCTCTTTCGGGATTTTGCTCCAAAATCGTCCGTTTTAAAGAAATGAATTTATTCCATAATTTAGCCCCTCTGTATAATCTACTATAATAAATCTTTCATGTCTTCAATTATTTAATTATTGATAAATAATTAGGTACTTCCCTAAAATTTTAATTGAAAATGGCAGATTTTTTGGGAAAACTCGGATTTTCTGAGTAAAATTTTTGTTGAAGGAAATCGGAAAAAAAATAACTTTGTGCAGAACTAAATTACGGTGAATTTTTATTTGAGTGTTTTTGGCTCAAAGGAAAAAATTAGGAGTTACAGACCACTAATTGAAAAAAAAAAGAAGATTTAGGAGTGCTAATTTGTTTATAAATAAAATAACACACTTTCTGCGGACTTGTCATACCCCATATTACTAATATATGCAATCTTAAGATTCGATTTTAGCAATAAAATAGCTGGTAAATAATTTTTCCCAAAAATGGTATTTTTTCGATAATTTTCCCAGACTATCAACAAAATCCAAGAAACCGAAGCGCCAACCCAAATTCTGAGCAGTCTCAACATAATAAGGTTAATATCCCCAAGAATCGCGCGGTGTCGAAATGAAATTGCGACTGTCGAAATGAATTAGAATCAGGCCCCAGGGCCAGATTTTCGGGAGGGGCCATGAACTTTTTCTGGGGAGGTGTACCGGGGGGCCAGGGGGTAATTTTTAAAAAATACGATTAAAATGGTGAGTTTGAAGGCATTTTTTACACACTTTTGAGTTCTATAAAGACATTCAAAAGTTATCGTTATTAAAGTATTATTAAAGTTGTTACCGATTCATCCACATTTCTTCAGATCCAAGTGCAGTTCTTTTACCAAGTTTAATACTATTTTTTCCAATGCTTCTCCTGTCACTCTGTCAGGCCTTGTTCTTCCCCTCTTTCTTGATTTTCACTAATAATTGTTTTTATGTTATCATACGCGTCAATTAACTTGACAAAGTTTTCACAAATGTTGTTATTGTGTATGTATTTCAAATTTAGATAAAGCTGTTCCACGTGGGATACGTCGGTTATTTCGTCAAATATGACAGAGTAATAATTTGCACTTTGAACCTGATTCATGTTTTGTTCAATTATTTCTTCACCACAACATGTTATTAATTATTGATTTTGACTGGTGTTACTAATGTATGTTTCTGCGGATAGGTGTCGTTGAATAGTCTTATATCCTGATGAGATTTTAAATCTTAACAATTCTCCTCATTGCTAGGTCCAGCATCTTCGTCCAGAAGCAGAAGGCCATCATCACGACAGCCTCTTAGAAGAATATTTTGTCGACCTAAGAACACTATAGACTATTGGTCGTAGTCTTTCTTTATTTTCTTGTATCTGTTTAGACCTTTGAGAGTCTTTCTGGTTTGACTGACTTTTGCGGGTTGTGATAACTTTGTAGAAAATCCACCTAAACCTCAACGCACTCCTTGTGGTATGATGTTTTTCATGGATTTCTATGGCTCCGTCTTTGCCCATGAGTTTGGCGAAAGATGTTAAAGGTTTCATGACAAGGCTTTCGGCTGTCATCCCTTTATTATGACAATATTTTTCAGTAGAAAAATAAAATTCAATACTTGTAAAACAATCCCTTTTGACTGTTCAAAAATACCAACCAACTCCTTTGTTCTAAGTTCTGGTGATCCAAGTAACGCTTCATTTCTTTTTTATTCTTTGTGTGTATAGAATATGGAAATTGATAGGATTTTGATGGCTGCCAAGTTCGTTCTAACAATTGGCACTTATCTATATTTTGATTTATAAAACATTCTATGTCATTCTTGAAGCTTCTGTTACTGCTTTTGTTCAATTCTAGTCCAGAAAACATATTTATCCCCTGTTTTATACATATTATATGTGTTTGAAACTAAGAACATTTGAACTGCCAATATTTAAATTTATATATTTTTTTTAAATTCTCGGAGGGGGCCATGGCCCCCTCCCTGGATCCGCCCTTGATTAAGAGTAGCAGAAGTATTAAGATAAAATATACAGGGCGATTGATTAGTGTGATAAAGCTCAGTAGATCCGCTATAGTAATAGATAGCAATAAAAGTTAATAACAAAAATTGTAGCAAACTTTAAGCTTTATATTACAAAATAAGTTAAAATTTTACAGGGCGTTCGATAACATAGTGGTAGACCAAACTTATGTTTTTTAAATAGAACAGCCTATATTTTATTTTATGTTCGAAATCTTGTTAACTTCCCCACCACAAAAATATAAAGGTTTATTATGTTATATAGAGTATTTACAAAGTTATTTATTTATTAATAACAGATACAAACAGGTTTCCCTACTTACATGTATCCGTATCTACAATGACAACAGTTTAGTACAACATGCACATAATGTAATAATTCGAGGTAATAGAGACAAAAACGACAGATGTTTACCAGCAAGAACGTTAAAAATAATAATAAAAAAAAACCCCTCTTTATATTATTCATATGCAATAGACGTTTAAATAATTGCAAGTTTATTCCAAATAATTCCAGACAAGTGGTTGTTGTTAAATCGTTGTAAATTTGGCACATTTTATTAAGTGGGCTAGAAGTATTTACAAAAAAATAATATGTTTCTTGGACGGGTTCTGTGATCCGGGATATAAAATTGTATTTGCCCCAAAAGATCAGGCGAGTCTATTAAGTGATTGCATAGTTTATAGAGAAAAATTAAACCAATATAACTTAATATAAACCAATATAATTGGTTATAACCAATTTTCTATGAAAATCGTAACAAGTTCAACTCCCTGTATGAATAAAAATAAACACATAATTGGTTTATAAACCGGTATATAATTAACTTACGCATAAAAAGTATTTTAACAGTGTTTTGTACATGTCATGTCAACTAAATATTTATTTTGTCTACCTGAATATTTATATACACATTGATTTATTACAATTAAGTTTGGAACATCTAAATAGTTCTGCTTTTCTTCCCCTAATAACAAATATGTTTCTATCAAACAAACACTAAATATATCAAAATAGCGTGTACCAAAATATACAGTCACTGCACACGCTAAATAATGACGTCACTGGCTTGATGAAGTTTAATTCGCGTGTACTTAACTTTTTTATTTGCGTACACGTTAGCGTGTACCTAGACACAGCGTATTTTTACTACAAAAGCGATATTACGTAGGTCAAAAATTTTGACCTACGTAATCATGCAGTGTTGCCAACCGCTGAGTAAGCTTTTTCCCTCAACTTACCTTAAAAATTCCCACTTTTATGAAAAAATTCCCTCCTTGTTTACAAAATCGCAGAAGATATGTTGAATAATATTCAAATATTTTTATTTTTTTTAATATTTTACAATTTGGACTGGAGTAAAAATTCTCATTTGAGTAAAGTTTTTCCCTTTTTTTCACTTTTTATGTTGAAAATTCCCTCAAAAAGGGAAATTTCCCTCCGGTTGGAGTAAAAATTCTCTTTTGAGTAAAGTTTTTCCCTTTTTTCACTTTTTATGTTGAAAATTCCCTCAAAAAGGGAAATTTCCCTCCGGTTTTGATAACAAGATAATATATTACACATCCGGAAGTCGTGACGTAACTGGAGACCGGCAAGTTCGTAATGGTTCGTAATCATTCGTAATGTCCGATTACTTTGAATTGTTCGCGATTGTATTTTATATTTTATCTTTGACAGTTATTTTGACTGGAATCTCGACACTAAATTCTTTTCGAATACATTGAAGTTTAATGTTATTTTGCTAATTGAATAATTTCATCACTTAATATTTTAATATTTTACAATTTGGACTGGAGTAAAAATTCTCTTTTGAGTAAAGTTTTTCCCTTTTTTTCACTTTTTATGTTGAAAATTCCCTCAAAAAGGGAAATTTCCATCCGGTTGGAGTAAAAATTCTCTTTTGAGTAAAGTTTTCCCCTTTTTTCACTTTTTATGTTGAAAATTCCCTCAAAAAGGGAAATTTCCCTCCCGTTTTGATAACAAGATAATATATTACACATCCGGAAGTCGTGACGTAACTGGAGACCGGCAAGTTCGTAATGGTTCGTAATCATTCGTAATGTCCGATTACTTTGAATTGTTCGCGGTTGTATTTTATATTTTATCTTTGACAGTTATTTTGACTGGAATCTCGACACTAAATTCTTTTCGAATACATTGAAGTTTAATGTTATTTTGCTAATTGAATAATTTCATCACTTAATATTTTAATATTTTACAATTTGGACTGGAGTAAAAATTCTCTTTTGAGTAAAGTTTTTCCCTTTTTTTCACTTTTTATGTTGAAAATTCCCTCAAAAAGGGAAATTTCCATCCGGTTGGAGTAAAAATTCTCTTTTGAGTAAAGTTTTCCCCTTTTTTCACTTTTTATGTTGAAAATTCCCTCAAAAAGGGAAATTTCCCTCCGGTTTTGATAACAAGATATTAGGCGCGTTCCAAGTGACATGACAACCGTCCTTCGTACTGCCCTCGTCATGCGCATTATAAAAAATGCGTTCCAAGCGAACATGAACGATGATTGGTATCGTACACCGTGTTGTTCCAAGCGATCCATGTACCGCTTCGAAATCGGTAACTGAACCACACTGAACGGCCCTTTTGATACATGCCTTCAAGCAGAAACTATTTGTACTGACTTGCGCAGTTAGGATTGTTTTCATTTTTACTGGTCACTGCTATGAGATCAGCTGATGATTGATGATTCAATAATAGAATAATCCACAATTTACGCTATTAGTACCTGTGAATCTTGATTTCTGTTTAAATAATTATTAATTCTTTTTTTTTTTCAAATTTAATCTTATAAAAATGGATAATTTATTATTTTCTTTTTTCATAGAAGACAACGATTTAATGTCAGATATCGATTCTGGGGAAGGTTTTGAAGCTGAAGTGATGTTTAATGAACATGTTAAGTCCACTTTACATCAACAATAAATTGAACAAGAAATTGACAAAGTTATTTAAGGTCAAATTTGGCTTATACAAAACACAATTCTACATCCAATTTTGCCGTGAATAAAAAGAAAATTGACAAAATAAAACATATCCAATTGTTCTATTTCATCAAATTATTTCACATTCTTTTACAAACCATACATTTTGTACTCGTCAAATTTGGTATTGAATAACTTTGTCAATTTCTTATTCAATTTATTGTTGATGTAAAGTGGACATTAGAAATATTAATTTCTAACATCTAGCAAACTACTACTATAGTGGTACAGTGGTACTCGCACTAAATGGCTCAGGCGCAACTCGAACTTGAAATGGTACGGTACACGAATTCGTTCCAAGAGGGTTATGTACCGGTAATCGGATCGAGATCGAAAGAAAACCGTTCAAGGGCGATTCTGCGCATTAAAACAGTCCAATCGATTTCGTGGCGGTTCAAGGGATCGTACAAATGTGTCGTCTTGGAACGAACCTAATATATTACACATCCGGAAGTCGTGACGTAACTGGAGACCGGCAAGTTCGTAATGGTTCGTAATCATTCGTAATGTCCGATTACTTTGAATTGTTCGCGGTTGTATTTTATATTTTATCTTTGACAGTTATTTTGATTGGAATCTCGACACTAAATTCTTTTCGAATACATTGAAGTTTAATGTTATTTTGCTAATTGAATAATTTCATCACATAATGCATACAAATCCCATTTAACTTTAACAAGAATTCAAATTCAACTTCCGGTCTCCAGTTACGTAATCAATGCGCGAACTCGGACGTATTTGAGCTACGGGAAAATACTATCTTTTTATTTATAGTATCATGGTTAGTCGCACCCATGTCGCACCCCTAAAACCAACTATATCTATCCATATTATATCATTTTTAACATGATTATTAAGAGTAAACAGTAGCGATCAACAGGTAGCAACAAAATATAACGTCGGGAGATAGTATCATAAACTTTGGCAACAGTGGTAATCTTTGACATTATCTAAGATTAATATTTTGACAATATCATAGTCGCGCTAAATGGAAGTAATAGAAAACGATTTTATTATTAATAAATATATATTTATAAAAATAAACCAAAATGGGTGAAAATTTTATGTTAAGATAAGTATTTAGAAAGGTATTTGCATGAAATATCTAATAATAAAACAATAATAAATAATAATTTTTTGTTGTGAAGCGAAACAAATTTCGATTTTCGCATAATTTTGGCACGGTTTTTAATAGACTTTTTCTTGGAAGGTTTCACTTTATTTTTCGTTTGATTTATTTTTTCCATTTTGTTAAACTATTGATAATATTTTTAGAATAAAAAATCCTCCTAAAACTTTATATACTCGCATTTGAATTCTAAATATTTTTACGTAAAATATACTTAACTAAAACTTAGAATTAACAACAATCTATTCTTTCAAAGAGACCAACAACTTATACAACAACAACAAATATATTTATAATAAATTAACTATCAATAAACACTACTTTCCTATGAAACAACAAAAACGAATTCTTAAATTAACACACTACTGCACCATAGAGTTATATATTAGCATAGAGAGAGTGTCATTCAGAGCGAAGTGACGACACCATCTTTTTTAGTTGGATTAGTGCTGTTTCACTCTTACGCATAGTAAAGCTGCTACAGTTGTCCTCCTCTTCCGTGCCTATATTCACACTGAATGTCATCATAGATTTTCGATACAATGTGTTAGAAAGAGATGCAGCAAACCAGTCCATGAGATCTTGTCGTCAGGAAGCACGGAAGGTAGGCTCCCTCTATGTCAATATATACCTCTATGTACTGCACTGAACACGATAAAGATGACAGAACAGATTAGAGAAAATCTGACGCAGGTTTGTCAAATTGACAGTGATAATTTCTCTATGTTGCCTAATTAGTTATTTAGTTATTAGTGGAGTCAATGAAGGTTTTCACCTCCGATTTCGTTGAACCTCCATCGATTTTCATGAAAATTGGTAAGTATGTAGAGGATACCTCAAGAAACAAAGGTGACATGGTGCCAACTTGCGCTTTTACCCTGGGGGGGGGGGGATGCCATCCCTTCTCGGGGGTGGAAACTATTTTATTAAAAATAATACCACTAATCGATAGAGGGACAAATTATAAGTAAAATTTGTTATATAGGGTGTCCCAAAAGTAGTGGAACGGTCGAATATTTCGCGAACTAAACATCGGATCGAAAAACTGAAAAATACGTGTTCAATCATTTTCAAAAATCTATCCAATGGCATCAAACACCAACCCCCACTACACCCCCTGGAGGTGGGGTGGGGGGTAACTTTAAAATCTCAAATGGAAACCCCTAATTTTTCTTGCAGATTTGGATTCGTTACGTAAAAGTAAGCAACTTTTATTCAAGACATTTTTTCAAACTGTGGATAGATGGCGCTATAATTGGGAAAAACGATTTATCCTGATACCATAGGTAAATTATAGAAACGGTCTAACATCTCGAGAAATACACTTCCAAATGAGAAACCAAAAAACAGGTTTTTAATATTTTTCGAAAACCTATCGATAAACACCAAAAATGACCCTCCAACCCACCCCCTGGAGACGGGGTGGGGGGTAAATTTAAAATCTTAAATAGCAACCCCCACTTTTTATTGCAGATTCGAATTCGTCATGAAAAATTAAGCAACATTTATTCGAAACATTTTTTAAAATTGCTGATAGATGGCGTTAATAAATCGTATTTTTCCAATTAAAGCGCCATCTATCAACAATTCTAAAAAATGTTTCGAATAAATGTTGCTTAATTTTTCATGACAAATCCGAATCTGTAATAAAAGTGGGGGTTGCTATTTAAGATTTTAAAGTTACCCCCACCCCACCTCCAGGGGGTGGGTTGGAGGGTCATGTTTAGTGTTATTCGATAGGTTTTCGAAAAGTATTAAAAACCTTTTTTTTGGTTTCTCATTTGGAAGTGTATTTCTCGAGATATTAGACCGTTTCTATAATTTACCTATGGTATCAGGATAAATCGTTTTTCTCAATTATAGCGCCATCTATCCACAGTTCGAAAAAATGTCTTGAATAAAAGTTGCTTACTTTTACGTAACGAATCCAAATCTGCAAGAAAAACTAGGGGTTTCCATTTGAGATTTTAAAGTTACCCTCCACCCCACCTCCAGGGGGTGTAGTGGGGGTTGGTGTTTGGTGTCATTGGATAGATTTTTGAAAATGATTGAACACGTATTTTTCAGTTTTTCGATCCGATGTTTAGTTCGCGAAATATTCGACCGTTCCACTACTTTTGGGACACCCTGTATAAAGTTATTCCCATAAATCAATAGTTTTTGAGTTATTAAAGATCAAAAAGTTTTGATTTTTCTTGAAAAAAATCCATGTTTTAAAGCAGTTTTTCATAAATAACTCAAAAACCATAAGTTTCTCCAAAAAAATTGTTATTACCAAAATCGAAGATAATATAAAAATAAATGAGCTCCTTATTCGAAAAATCCTTTATTACATATAGAAAGTGAGTTATATGTAATTGAATGTATATTTTTTTCCGCGAGTACTCAAATCTTAGTATTCAAGCAATAACAGGAAAACGATGCACTTTGTTAAATATAGATACTAAACATTTTAATAAAGTACTTAAAGGTAACTATCAAAAAGCTATATAAGAAGTCGATAGCATAAAAATTAAGCAAGTTATGATGGAAATAAGAGGACCCTTTCAGATTTTTTAGGGAAGAATGAAAAATGAAACATACGTTATTTCCACAAAAATTAAAATTTATAGTAACCCATTTAAAACTTTATTTATTTTAACATGAGTAATAACTTCAACAATTTTGACCGGTTTAGAATGCATATTTTTGAAAAAAAATACGATTAAAAAAATTAGAATTTTTCAAATTTTCGTGAGTCTCATTTTCTTTTGATAATAACTCCAAAAATACTCGATATACTTAAAAATTGGTAGAGAACAAAATTTTAGTTTTAACTTTATTTAAGCTTCTTCTTTTTTTAATATTTTCCACGACAAAAAATAACCGAGATAGGAACATTTAAATCCTAAATTTTACTGCGAGAACCATGTAACCGGGGCCCTTTCACCTTGTATTTAAAAAAAAATAAAGGATTTAGAAAATTATGTTTAATTCAGTGTTATAGACCTTTTACTTAGCTTTGTAATGTTTTTGGATAAATCTCATATTTCAAAAATTAACGGAGTTATTTTAAAAAAACCAATAACATTTTCTTTGAAAAAATTTTATAGCGGATATTTTGTATGTATACAGGTTGTGGGAAGTCCAATTAGTCGTTTGTTGTAGGAGATACGAAAAAAGTTTATTTAGGTGAGATTGGGGCATTGATAATATCAGAATTTAAATACATTTCCAAATATACAGGGCCACCCATATTGACAGGGTGAAACAAAATTATCTTTTGTTTAATGGAACACCCTGTATATTTTTACATTTTTGGATTCTCCTCTATGTTTTATTTCTTAAAATATCAGGTTTTGTGATGTTATACGAAGTAGTTTAAAAGATAATTACTTTTTTTTCAAATTTCATAGCAATATGCACCCCCTGTATAATTGTAGTGATTGGACATCAGAAAATCAATTTATGTTCAATTGATTTTTAATATAGTCTATTATTGTTAAAAATTATTAATCTAGCAAAACGTTTAATTTGAGCTAATACAGGGTTAGTCGAAACTGAATGAGTGTTTTCTCAAAGTTTGAGAGTACGAGTTTTCTCAAACGGAGCAGCCTGTAATGCCTGTAATGCTATTATATGGCACTTTATTATTTCCCACCCTGCCAGTGAGAACTGAATTTATTTTTGAAATCCCTAACTTTATATCTTTAATTATTTTAAATATTGTAAACGATTAAAAAACAATCAAATTAAATTGAAATGAATAACCAGTGTATATCTTCCACATTTACTTCATATTTAACGTAGTGTGATGTAATTGTCTTTTTACGCGGTTGACTCTACTATTTTATTTATTTATATTTTTAGGCACCAATTTTAATTTAAATAAAGGAAGACTTACTTATATTATTTTATTTACATCGCTTATTTATTTAATAATTACAAATAACACCAACTAACACATCTAATTTATTTACAAACTCAAATTTATGATTTAATTAACTAAACATAATAATTCTGATAACTATAATACATTTCAACACATACGATTCGAATACATTAAATTACGCGACGCGCTTCGATGAATGAATGACTGGCCTGTGCTCGAATCTCGGTTCTATATATACTTCGGCAGCGGTCGTCTCGAACGCCGTAGTTAGGAATGGTATTGTCTCGTAACGCCGAGAAGCTTCGGGAAGAAATAGGCCAATTCGTGAGCGGACTAAATAGTGTCACATTGCCCCCTCCTTAAAAGATGGTTCCTCCTGGAACCTTGTCGGGACTGGAACTGGATGCTGGTATCTGCAACTGGACCCTCTTTTACAACTCCCAGTTGTATAAAAGTGGCAGGGGACGGTCTTCGCTCCGCACCAGTAACTATGCGGATTGCAACAGACTAACACCGGGACCTCGGTGTCTTTAAAAATTTCTTCTACCATATTTCGGATAACTCTCCAGTCCAAGTGGCGGCATTCTAACTTTGGCATGGCTAACTTTTGCACGTCGGACTCCAACACGTGCTCTCTCAATTGAAATAATGTATCCCATACATCTTGGTAGGTAGGTTGGTCATGGACAGTGTCTTTTGTTACCAGATAGAATAGGTAACGTGATGCATCTTGGAGTTTCAATGCTTTTCCAGGAGCTGGCAGTTGGTATTGAAGTTCTGCAACTCGACCAAACTTCCTTCGAAAGACGGATGCCAACCCTCGTGCGTCTTTGATACTGGCCGGGATGGTATGGGCCAGTGAATAGTCATCGGGAAGTGCGAGTAGATCTCGCTTTTCTTCATTGGTAACACCATGTCTCGCTTTACCGGTACCTCCATATGCCCCCATGAACTCCTCGAACGTGAGGTCAGGTATTTCTCGAACTTGGTTTACTTCCACTTCTTCATCTACGTCGTGGTCTCCCTCGTATGGCGCCAACCGGTTATGGTGGACTATCATCGGCTTTCCCCTAGGAATCTTGCTTATTCGGTAGATAACGTCATTAATTTTCTTGATAATGAGATACGGACCTTCCCAGAACTGCTGCAACTTGGGAGAACAACCTGTTCGCTTCTTTGGATTATAAAGCCAGACTTTGTCGTTCTCCCTGAAACATCCCTTCTCGGCTTGGGTATCGTATCGTTTCTTCATTCGGTCGCTAGCGATTTGAAGATTAGAACGGACCAACTCATGTATATCGTCCATTCTTCTTCGCAATTCATTCACGTAATCCTCACCAACAACATCTTCTCCAGGTCGACATCCAAACTCTAGATCACAGGGTAGACGCATCTCACGTCCAAATAGGACTTTTGCTGGTGTTTGGCCCGTTGATTCATTAACAGCAGATCTATAGGCCATTGCGAAGAACGGAAGGTACTGGTCCCAGTCTCGTTGATGATTGGACACCATCTTTGTCAAATACTTGCCGACTGTCCTATTCATACGCTCCACCATTCCATCCGATTGTGGGTGATAGGCCGTAGTTCTGGTCTTCTTCATGCCTAGTCTATCACAAATTCCCTGAAATAGATCGCTCTCAAAGTTCCTTCCTTGGTCACTATGGATCTCCAGAGGCACTCCGAATCGGCTGATGCAGTCTTTGATTAACACATCTGCAATAGTGGCGGCCTTCTGGTCTGGAATTGCGTAGATCTCAACCCATTTCGTGAAGTAATCCATTACCACCAACATGTATTTGCATCCATTGTCACTTTCTGGAAATGGCCCGGCAATATCCAAAGCTATTCTTTCAAATGGACTTCCAACATTGTACTGTCCCATAGCAGCCTTCCTTTTCCGGTAGGGTCCGTTACTTCTAGCACAGGTAGTACATTTCTTACACCAGTCCTTCACATCGTCGGAACTATTCATCCAATAAAATCGTTCCCGAATTCTCTGAAGGGTCTTCTTTACACCAAAATGCCCTCCTGATGGACTGTCGTGTAACTGACGAAGTACTTCGGCTACTCTGCTCTTTGGAATCACCAACTGCGTTCTCCTCACTGAACCATCATCATTTTCTATTACTCGTTTAAGCAAGCTGTCTTCCAAGATAAATGAGTCCCACTGGGCCCAATACGTCTTAACTTATGAGCCTAGGCTTGATATTTCTTGCCAAGATGGTCGACGATTTTCTTCTTTCCATTTTCGAATCTTCTGTAAAACTGGATCTTTTTCTTGTTCTTCCTTGATCTTGGTAGGCGTCCACTCGTCGTTGACCACTGTTGTTCTTAGTACTGCTGCTTCCTTTGACTCTGTTTTGTTGCAATGGGAACATTCTGCTGGACACGGTCTTCTAGATAGAGAATCAGCGTTCCTGTGGCTAACTCCGGCCCGATGCTCGATCTTGAAATCATATTCTTGAAGTCGTTCAATCCATCTGGCTATCTGACCCTCTGGATTCTTAAACTGCATTAACCATTTAAGGGCGGCATGGCCGGTTAGGATTAGAAACTTCCTTCCGTAGAGGTATTGATAGAAGTGTTCCACTGATTTTACTACTGCTAGAAGTTCTCTTCTCGTGACGCAATAATTTCGTTCAGGTTTTGAAAGCACTTTACTAAAATATCCAAGGACTCGTTCCTGTCCTCCTTGGATCTGCGACAGCACTCTTCCAATTCCCACATTGCTTGCATCCGTATCTAAGATGAACTCTCCTTCTGGCAGTGGATACTCTAATATTGGCGCTGTAATTAAATGCCTCTTCAAAGTTTCAAAGGCCGTTTGGCAGTCTCCATCCCAGCAATAATCCCTTGCTTCCTCTGTGAGTCGCGTTAATGGCTTAGCGATATCTGCAAACTTCTTAATGAACCTCCGGTAGTAAGTACATAGTCCCAGAAAACTTCTCACTTGATGTTTATCAGTTGGTTCAGGCCATCCCTTAATGGAATCGATTTTTCCCTTATCCACGGCCACTCCTTCTTTGCTGACTATATGGCCTAAATAATTGACTTTACTTTGAAGTAGCTGGCATTTCTTGGGGTTTAACATTAACTGGGCAGCTTTAAGTCGATTAAAAACGTCTTCTAAATTCTTCAGGTGGTCTTCAAACGTCTCTCCCAAAACGATTATGTCGTCTAAATACACCAGGCACGTTTTCCAAGATAACCCTCTCAACACATTTTCCATAAGCCTCTCAAATGTCGCAGGAGCGTTACAGAGTCCAAACGGCATAACGTTGAATTCCCATAATCCAGATCCTGTCGTAAAGGCCGTCTTCTCTTTGTCCACTGGATCCATTTCTACCTGCCAATATCCAGACTTCAAATCCAACGTAGAAAACAATTTACTTCCAGCCAATGTGTCCAACGTGTCGTCGATCCGAGGCAGAGGATAACTATCTTTATTGGTAACATTGTTCAACAAACGGTAGTCCACACAGAACCTCGTAGTTCCATCTTTCTTCTTGACCAGGACCACCGGAGAGACCCATGGGCTCGTAGAAGTTTATATCACCCCGTATTTCTTCATTTCTTGAACAATCCTTTCAGCTTCCTCTCTCTTCGCCTGTGGTAATCGTCGAGCTGATTGACGAATTGGCCTAGCGGTACCAGTGTCAATTTTATGTTTGACAACTGTCGTTCTTCCTGTCTTTCCTCCTTTCGGTACGAATAGTTACGATATTGCCTAAGAAATTCCCTTAATTTCCTTTTTTCCATTTGATTTAGAGATTGGCCTGCAACTGCAACCATTTGGTCGAACTTATCGTTGGAATTATCTGATGTTGTCGTCTGACGGATTATGGACGTCACGGGTACACAAGTTCCTACTTTTGTCTCCTTCTTGATGGTCACTGGGTAGTCATTAACATTAATCAATCTCACGGGAATTTATTTAGCAGAAGTAACCAATTCCTTTCCAATTATGATTCCTCGGTCAACCTCCTCGTCGTGGTTCCATGGCTCCATCATAACAGGCGTTCCTTCTTCTACAGTTCCCTGTAGCCGCGCTACGATGATCGTTTCACTCCTCGCAGGCACAACTGTATCTTCTTTAATGGTTGCTAGCACAGTTCTGTATCATGTGGGTGAAGAAATACCTCCTCGTTGCCAACTTTGATTACCCTATTCTTAAAATCCAATTGAAATCCATGCAAATTCATTACGTCCATTCCTAATATAACATCTTCTTCGATGTCTGCAACTATGACAGTATGGACGAACTTTTCTGCTCCAATCCCTAATTGTATCTGGATTTCTCCATGGGTGTTGGCGTTTTCACCTGTGGCAGTCCGCAGTCGCAACCTCGTTGGTAAGAGTTTCTTACGGCTGTTTAAAACTGACGGTCGTATAATGGTCCTGGTCGCTCCGGTATCCACCAACAATGTATACTTTTTACCATTTATTTCTCCATCCACATATACACTATCTTCACGACATTTCAAAGAAGCTATTAGTATGAGAGGGTCTTTGGAAAAGTTGCGGGTCGAAGCTGCCCCCTAAGGCCGACCCGTTCTAGTTTTCCTGCTGGTGAGTCTCTTGATTGTTATTGTACCTAGGGTACTTACATGAACTCCGTACGTGTCCCGTTTCCCCACAGTTCCAGCACCTTATGGTCTTCGTTTTCTTGGATGCAATGTCTTTCATCATATTAACAAGCTGGTCAAGTTTGTCCTCATCCTGTTCCTCTTTCACAGTCCTCACTTTACTGTACCCACCAGAGGCCTGGGTAGCTGATTCGTATTCGAGGGCGGCAGACAAGACATCGACCAGCGTCTTGTGACGAACTAATCGCAGTGTTCTTTGCATTTCATGATCACGAAGGCCATCAATAAATGTTTGAACAGCCAACTTTTCCATCATGTCTTCGGGAGCTGTTGGATATGCATATCGTACCAACCTGGCAATATCGACCTCGTATTCTTGAAGAGCTTCATCTTTCTTTTGTCTTCGATTTTTAAACTGCGACTGATAGACATGCTCTAAATGTTCGTGCCCGTATCGCATATTCAGTCTCTTTTTAAGCTGCTCGAAGTCATCTGTCTCCTCTACGGCTATGGTCTGGAGGACATCCAAAGCGTCGCCTCGAAGAGCAATAGTGAGGTTTACAGCTTTTTCTTTTTCGGACCATCCGTTCGCTCTGGCCGCCGATTTGAACTGTTTTATGTAGTTGTTCCATGATGACTTTCCGTCGAAATTTGGCACCTTAACACGGGCATGACCTACACTCCCTTCAACTATCGACCGTGGCTCCAGTTTGTATTTGGTTTCATCATCTTTATTGTCTGTTAAGATGGGTTCCATCCCTTTGTCTACTTTTTCCGTTTCCTCCATTTTCTTTTCTATTTCCTTGATCTTTTCTTCAAAAGTAGATTTTATGGACGATATCTTGTCGTCAAAATCCGAAGTGACTTTAGAGATCTTGTCAGTCATCTTGCTTTCAAGGGATGAAATATCACCCGAAACTTTCAAAATATCACTAGAAACTCTATGTTCTAACGATGTAATGTCTGTCGAGACTTTGTTCTCTAACGATGTAATGTCCGTCGAAACTTTCAAAACATCCGAGGAAACTTGGCAGATTTCACTAGAAACTTTGTTCTCTAGCGATGTAATGTCTGTCGAAACCTTCGAAATCGACGAGATCACAGCAGCATGCTTGTCTTCAAACAAATAGGTTTCTGGATCTTTACCCTCTTCCTGAAGAGCGTTCTTTAGACGTTCGACCAGATCAGCCTTTTTCCCAGTAGAACTCAGATCCCTTTCTTCCAATTCAAGTCTCAGGTCTGCAATTTTTAGCTTACACAAGGAAAACATGATCACACACTTTATTTATTACGATTTATATTTTATTTATTTTTAAAGGTTCCACACTCTATTTAAACCGAAAATTTACGTTGAATTTATTTATTTCAAGTATCCTCACTTCTGCACCACTGTGATGTAATTGTCTTTTTACGCGGTTGACTCTACTATTTTATTTATTTATATTTTTAGGCACCAATTTTAATTTAAATAAAGGAAGACTTACTTATATTATTTTATTTACATCGCTTATTTATTTAATAATTACAAATAACACCAACTAACACATCTAATTTATTTACAAACTCAAATTTATGATTTAATTAACTAAACATAATAATTCTGATAACTATAATACATTTCAACACATACGATTCGAATACATTAAATTACGCGACGCGCTTCGATGAATGAATGACTGGCCTGTGCTCGAATCTCGGTTCTATATATACTTCGGCAGCGGTCGTCTCGAACGCCGTGGTTAGGAATGGTATTGTCTCGTAACGCTGAGAAGCTTCGGGAAGAAATAGGCCAATTCGTGAGCGGACTAAATAGTGTCACAGTAGCCTGTACCATAACATTGCACAGATTATTATCCCTGTATAGCAACGACATACCATGAATGTGAATTCATACTTGAGAAATGTTCTATATCCAGTCTCACAAAAAAAGGGATTCCTCAAACATAATATATATGCAGACAAAATCACCCAAAGTGATTTGCGATATCTAATGAAAGGTATGTTCCGTTTGTTTGTAGAATTATGTTTAATTAGATTTGCTTTAATTACTAAAATAAATAAATTTTCAATTATATTTTATGTATTTGTGGAAAAAGAAACCTAGCATTAGCGGCCACATTTCTATAATGGCCAATTGTTTTCTATTTTTAGTGGCCGTTATTGACAGGTTTTACTGTACCAATAATATTTTATTAAATTATGAAACATTATTTAAATAAAAAATTTATAAACTTGATACAAGAAAGTTTGCTTAGAATTTACTCCTCTATCTAATTATGGGGTTATTTTTAATAAAATAGTGTTCTTCTATGAGAAGGGGTAACATCCACCGTTGGTACCACATCATTTTTGTTTCTTAAGGTATCCTCTAACTACTTACCAATTTTTATGAAAATTGATGGAGGTTAAACGAAGTCAGGGGTGAAAACCTTCAGTGACTGCCTTTTTGGAAATATAAAGGAATAATTTTTTTCGTGATTGTCGATTTGCTAATATTCTGATTTTTGGTTGCTATAAGGTTTGAAAAATTAATAAAAATTATAAATCATGCACATAAATGTAAAAAAATATGTATTTTACTTAATTAAACGAGATTGCTTGAGCCAGAATGCTGAAATCGGTATTTTTATCATTAAAAAAAAAGGTGGATTTCACCCTTAAAATGCAGAAAGCGCAACTTGGTGCCATATCACTTTTGTTTTTTGAGGTATCCTCTAACTACTCAACAATTTTCATGAAAATCGATGAAGGTTCAAAGAAATCGTGGGTGAAAACATTCAGTGACTACACTTTCAGAAATATAGAAGAATAAGGTTTTCGTGATTTTCGACTTGGTAATTTTCGGATTTTTGTTTGCTATAAGGTTTGAAAAATAAAAAAAAAATGTAATTCATGCACATAAATATAAAAAAAAATATTTATTTTTCTTAATTAAACGAGATAACTTGCGCCATAATGGGAAATCTGCATTTTGTACAATTTAAAAAGTAGGGGTGTATTGCACCCCTAAAATGCAAAAGCGCAAGTTGATGCTAGATAACTTTTATTGCTTGAGGTATCCTCTAACTACTTACCGATTTGCATGAAAATCAATGAAGGTTCGACGAGATAGGAAGTGAACACTTACAGTGACTGCACTTTCAGAAATCTAAAAAATAATTTTTAAAAAAGGGGTGTATTTCACCCCTAAAATGCAAAAAGCGCAAGTTGGCACTATGTCACCTTTGTTCCTTGAGGTATCCTTTAATCACTCACCAATTTTTATGAAAATCGATGGAGGTTCAACGAAATCTGAGGTAATAACTCATATCCACCTTCATTGACTCCACTATATAATATGTTCGATTTCTTGTTAGAAATAAAAAATTTTAGTATGTAGTTCCAAGATTACACGAAATCTAGGCATGGGATAAAAAAGTTTATTTGAAGAAAGTTTATTTTTTTTTCTTCTTAATGGCGGTACAGGCTCCTTTTTTCAATATTTTATTTAGTTATAGAATAATTTCCACGTACTAACATATTTCTGAAATTGGGCTCTGTACCGCCACTCTTTATTATATTACGAATATGTGTGCCAAATATCTCGACAAAATATTCAAAATTAGAGCCGCAATCTTGGAACGCGTTTGTTGCTACCTGTTGATCGCTACTGTAGCCTCTTAATGTTAATCCGCTATGCCACACTAAAGACTTTGCTTACATCAATAGGCAGCTCTTGTGTATTGGTTGTCGTTAAATCCATCTTTGGTGTGCTTCATTAGTCTGATTACAGTTCGCTGGAATGTTAAGCTCTGAAGCCGAATTGTATTTCAGAGATTATTCCTAGCCTATCTGTTTACTTGAACTTGAAGTCTGTATTGGATGACTCTCTCTGCTATCTTGCGAACTGCTAGAAGTAAACTAATCGGCTTGTAGTTTTGCGGAAATTCTTTTCAGGCTTTGGTATCATGATTACGTGGGCTTCCTTCTTCCTTCCATCGATTTAGCATAATGCTGCATTTGTTAAATATATAGTTGTTTATACTGGAAGATATTTTAGAGTCCTATTTGTTATTTTATCTGGACCAGGTGTCTTTTTTGGTGAGCTTTTTCTGATCAGCTCACTTATTGCTCTAGGTGAGTGGGTATTTCTCCGTGTACTGGTGGAATGGGTCTCCTGTTCTTTCTTATTATTATTTAAAGCTTCCGTATTCCTTCTTTCACATGATTTTTTACATGATTTTACATAATTTTATATACACTGGGGTGCAAAATTAACAGGGCACCTTAAAAACGAATCATTTTTAAAGTCTCGAATTTCCTAAACCTGTTGTCCGATTTAAGTGAGTTTTTTAATATATTATATCCATATTATTTAACAATATCGCTGTAATAGTACTGTTGCTAAACAGTTAAATTTTCATTGTATACCGGGTGTACCAATCAACAGGGCCGCGTTTAGGTCAATTGCCGCCCTAGGCAATTCTCTAGTAGCCGCCCTTCAAACATGTACCATTTTTGCGAAAAAAAAAATGCAAGCACAATTTTTTATTTAGGGAGCGTTCAACTATTATGTAACACGATTTTTGAAGATTTTTGACCCCCCTCCCCCCCTACGTAACGCAATTTTTGAAGATTTTTGACCCCCCTACCAACCTGCGTTACGTAATACTTGAACGGTCCCTTAAATAAGAAATGTATTGTTTGGAAATGTATTAAAATGAGGAACATAGAATTTATAAAAAATAATATTTTACACAAGTGAGAAGAACAAAAATCACACTGATCACAGTATGGTATGAATTCACTTTTGACAGGTGAAAATAAACACAGAATGTTTTACATAAAAATGAAAAATTATGATTATGTATAATTTGCAATTTGCACTAGTATAAGATAGGAATGTGTTGCGATAGCAGTAGCCGTTATTTTTTAACTGTTATTTCACTGAAGTTATTTCACACTGTTACATAATTTTCACAAAACTATTGACAAAAATTCTATCCCAAAAAATATATAAGAAAGCCGGTGTATCGGAAGAACAACAGGGTTTTCGCCCAAACAGATCTACAATAGACGCTATTTTCATAATGCGACAATTAGTTGAGAAATCAATAGAATTCGACAAGCCCATGTTCACATGCTTTGTAGATCTGAAACAAGCATTCGACAGAGTACGATTAAAGGACGTGCTCACTATCCTTGAAAAGAAAATCATAGGTCAGAGGTATAGACACATAATCAAAGAGCTCAATAGATCCAACAAAACACGAATTAAAACCACACACGGGCTAACGGAAGAAATCAAAATCAATGCAGGCATTAGACAAGGGGACAGCCTCAGTCCATGCCTATTTAATTTAATAATGGATGAAGTTATAGGTAGTGTTAACATCATGAATCAGGGATACAAAATGGGTAACCGAACCATGAGAATACTTTGCTACGCAGATGATGCAATCTTAATAGCCGAAAACGAAGATGACTTACAACGCCTACTACAAAAATTCAAAATAACCGCCGAAAAGTATAACCTGACACTATCCAAAGAGAAAACCCAATCGATGGTAATATCCAGGAACCCAATTAGATGTAAGTTAGTAGTGGACGACCATATAATCGAACAGGTAATGGATTGCAGATACTTAGGTGTGGAAATATCTAGCGACAGGCATCTGTGGCAAGAATCAAAACAGCAGGCAATGAAAGCAGCGAGAATATCTGGTTTCCTGAGGGATATAATCTGGCGGAATAAATATATGAGCACCGAAAGCAAAGTCCGCATTTATAAGACATGTGTTAGACCCGTACTGACATACGCAGCTGAGACAAGGGCCGAGACAACAAAGACCAAACAGATAATGAGAACAACAGAGATGAAAACCCTAAGATCCATAAGAGGTATCACACTCAGAGATAGAGTACGAAACGAAGACACATTGAGAGAGCTAGGCGTTCAGGACGTAGTGAGATGGACAAGAGCGCGACGACGCATGTGGAGGGACCACGTAGATCGGATGGACCCTGAACGTATGGCGCATTGGGCGAAAACACAGAAGCCCAACACCAAGCGACCCATAGGAAGACCCAAAAAACGATGGTACGAGAGTTGGAGCTCCGGATCGCAGCAAAGACTGTAACAGAAGAAACAGGACATAGTCCTATTACAAGAAGAAGAAGAAGAAGACATAATTTTCATAACAACTGAAATATTCAGGTAGCTGACTACTTTTCTAATTATTGTAGACCTATAGGAAGAAAACCTACCCGTGTCCTGTCTTAGAGTTCGCGTCCGTTTTTTAATTATTAACAATTTAATTTGTATGTAATTTCTACATACATTACATATATGCAATTTTATTATAAATGTATTAATTAATAAAGGGTCTACTTTGTTTAAACATTTCTTGAAAAAATTTTTTTTTTCCAAATACCTATTTTCTTAATCATATCATTATAGTATGGTATAACTAGACCCAAACCCAGGCATCCAAAGTGAAAGTTATGCTCAGAGCCGGCCCGAGGGCTGTGCGAGCCGTGCGCCTGCACAGGGCGCCAAGGGTTTGGGGCGAATTTCCCCCCTACCCAAAAAAAAATTAAAAAGCGATCAATTATTTAAATTATGTCAATTTTTAAGCCAATTATTCATTCATTTATGATGAATTAGTAATATTTCACAAAGCCTTAGTCAGCTTTAATTTTATTATAGACAAAAAGACATAATTGTATGTGTGGTGGAATACTGCGCACCCCGCGCCATTTCTTCTACTGAGCGACGGGGGACTGGCGCGGTGTGTCGCCTTGCTCTCTGCATTGTGTGCAACGTGCTTTGTGAATTAAGTCAAGACCAAAAAAGGCTAGACGCATGTGCAAAAAATATAGCTACAAGTTTGGCCAAAAAGTTGAAAGACTTCCGATTCATCTGCTGCTTAGTAACGTGGCATATGAGTTTGTTTAATATAAACCTCATAAGCAAGAAACTTCAAGAGGTTGACATGGACATAGCAAACTCTCTTGCTTTGATTTCTTCAACGAAGCAATTTTTTCAAGAAACAAGGAGTGATGAAGGATTCAACAGAATATTAGTCGATTGCAGGGAAGTGGCCGAAATGATTGAAGTTGGCCCAGCATTCCCTAAAGAAAGTGAACTGTGGCCGAGAAAAAAGAAGAAAATGTTTTCTTATGAATCAAGTGATAAAACAGTTCTTGATCCTGAGATCGTGTTCAAAACTAAATTCTTCTACGCGGTCTTGGATCAATGTATCTCTTCTCTGGGAGACAGATTTGAGCAGCTTTAATACTATCACCAACTGTTTAGGTTTCTACATTCAAAGACCACAAGTGATGACAAAACCTTATTAAAATGCTGCTAGGACCTACACATTGCTCTTACTGATGGCCAGCATAGTGACATTGATGGTCACAATGTCGAAAAATAAGACAAAGGCAAAATCAAAGGCCCAGTTGACATATTGAGCTACTTAGCAGACAACGGATTTGTAGGGAACTTTCCTAACCTGTGTGTAGCACTGCGAATCCTTCTTACTCTCCCAGTGTCTGTCGCGAGTGGAGAAAGGAGTTTCTCTAAGTTGAAAATAATAAAAAATTATCTGAGGTCTTCATTGTCGCAAGACAGATTGGTGGGACTAGCTTTGATGTCAATTGAGTTTGCAGTGCTCGAGGATATTGATGTTAATGCAATTGTAAATGAGTTTGCCCAGAGAAAATCCAGGAAAGTTAACTGCGTTCAAAGCCTATAACAAAATGACACAATGTCATGTCTCATTGCCTTACAAGGCCTAACACTTTATGTCCAAAGCTCAACATTGTTATTTTTAAGTTTAATTCATTTTCAAGTTCAATTGATATTAATTTAATAGTTATTTATGATATAAGTGTTAAAAGTACACGTTTAAGGCACGCGTGTGAAAGTTTGCAGAATGAGCGAAGCGAGTGGGGGGGGGCGCCACAATAGTAATTCGCACGGGTGAAATATTACCCACGGGCCGGCTCTGGTTAGGCTCCAGCACCAAATTGTTCTATATGGTCTACATAATGTTCAAAAAAAAGTCACACCATTTTGAGCGTCTTGTTTGGGGGAAGAGGGGGGAGAAATCGGTAAATTCGTAGTTTTTTAAGTTTTTCGTCAATATTTCTAAAACTATGCGGTTTAGCATGAACAACCTTTTATACAAAAAATGTTCTACATTAAATTTGAAACAAAAAAGGTCCTCTGCATAATCCGTCTAAAATGAACGGCTCCAAAGTTATGGAGGTAGTATAGTATAATTGGTCCAAAAAAGGCCTAACCCAGACATTAAAAGTAAAAGTTTTCCTCCAACACCAAATTGTTCTATATGGTCCAGATATTATTCAGTAAAAAGTTACACCATTTTGAGCGTCCCCTTTGGGGGGTAAATAGAGGAGAAATCGGTAAATTAGTAGTTTTTTTTATGTTTTTCGTCAATATTTCTAAAAATATGCTTTAATGTTCTATACAAAAATGTTCTACATTAAATTTAAAACAAAAAAGGTCCTATACATAATTGTTATAAAATCAACGATTCCACAGTTACGGAGGGTGAAAAGTGGAGGTTTTCGATACTTTTTATATTTTTTGAGCAATTTATAATATTTTTACTGATTGAAATAAATTTTCTTTAACAGGATTTGCTATTTCAGTGGCCAATGGTATGTTAGTGATAATCCCTTGAAGAATTAAACGTCAACCTCACCACCCAAAATCATCTTCAATTGCCCAAAAAATATAAAAAGTATCGAAAACCTCCACACTTCACCCTCCGTAACTCTGGAACCGTTGATTTTATAACAATTAAGGATAGGACCATTTTTGTTTTAAATTTTATGTAGAACGTTTTTGTATATAACATTGTTTACGCTTAAACACAATTTTAGAAATATTGACGAAAAACGTAAAGAAGTAACTAATTTACCGATTTCTCCCCCATCTCCCCCCAAACCGGACGCTCAAAATGGTGTAACTTTTTACTGAACAATATGTGGATCACATAGAACAATTTGGTGTTGGATGAAAACTTTTACTTTAAATGTCTAGGTTAGGCCTTTTTTGGACCAATTATACTATACTACCTCCGTAACTTTGGAATCGTTCATTTTAGAAGGATTATGTATAGGATATTTTTTATTTCAACTTTATTGTAGAACATTTTTGTATAAAATGTTGTTCATGCTAAACCTCATAGTTTTAGAAATATTGACGAAAAACGTAAAATACTACGAATTTACCGACTTCTCCTCTCCCCCCTCTCCCCCCCCAAACCCGACGCTCAAAAAGTGTACCTTTTTTCTGAACATTATATGGACGATATAGAACAATTTGGTGTTCGAGGATAACTTTCACTTTGGATGTCGGGGTTATGTCATTTTTTGAATCAATTCTATTATACTATTAATGATCATACAAAAAGTTAAAGTATATTTTAATAAATAAATTATTTTTATTAAATAATAATTTATTGAACATAATTTATTCATTAAAATATACCTTAACTTTTTCTATGATTAATAATAATAGTATCATTACAAAAAATGGATTTTTGAGAAAATATTATTTTTTCAAAAATTATTTAAAAAATTAGACTGTTTATTAATTATTAAATGTCTAGGCAAATTGCATATTTGTAATTTACACCAAAGTACATACAAATTAAAAGAAGAAATATCAAAATTCATTGAGTAGATCCCAAGATATAGAAAATGGTAGTAGTTTTAAGTTGCTTTTTTAGTTTTTGAACTCGTGCATTTTTGGCTCCCGCCTGGTAGCTGACAACTGTTTTAATTGTTGACCTATAGGATGAAAACGTACATGTTTCCTGCCTAGAGTTCGCGTTCGTTTTTTAATTATTAACAATTTAGTGCAATCAACGCAGAAGCTCCCCCTTCACTTACTATGACTAATCATCATTTGAACTACATTTTTAAATATTCGAGTAAAATATCATCTTTCCGAATACCTATGTAAGAAGATGTTTTCTACGGACAAAATTTTTAAAGTTATTGTAAATGTTTATAAACTAGTATTTTTTACTATATTAGATAATTTTTTATCCTTTCTTAATACATTTTGATAGGATCACTTTTCTACTTTCATTTGGCATACGCAGAATTGTCCTATCTTCATTGTTTTCTGTCATTTGTTATTGCAAAACAAAAGTCTCTGGGATAAACAAATAGAATACCTAACTTTTAAACTAATTAATGGATCGGTCTCAAATTTTGGGAGTTTGTTATGTACCCCAATACCCAACTTTGAGTAAAGCGAAACACTACAGTTCTAAGTTAGTTTTAGGAAAACTTATTAATAAATAACGATTTTCAGTTATTTTGCAGTTTACGAAGCTACAAATTAACTTTTTGACTTTCAAAAATCGTCATTTTGAAGGTTTTCAATGTTCTAAAAAAATAAATTTTGTAATTTTATGTCAACTATTTAGCTTTTTAATTGAGTGCAAAAAATGGAAAAAATCGCATTGATTGCACCAAATTGTTAATAATTAAAAAACACGAACTCTAGGCAGGAAACATGATGGTTTTCATCTTATAGGTCAAGTCCACAATAACTAAAAGTAGTCAGCTACCTTGATATTAATTTCATTGTCCCGAACATGGTCTATTTCTTGCTTATTTCCCTGGTTGGAGTATTATATCAGTGCGACGACACGAATATTATCTCCTTGTAATAATTCAGTTTGAAAATCCCAACTCTAACTCGATTTCCTACTGGTAATCTTTAGTTTCTGCAATATGTGCAATATTGATGTGATCAGTCAATTCACCGTCTTTGCGGAGCTTCTGGCGGCCCAATAATCACTAAATTTATGACTTCGGTTTTTTTGGATGAATAGTGTTAGGTTTAAGATAACAGAATGATATGTTTGTTTTATTTTTGATATGAATGCAATTTCTTTTATTTAGAAACAAACGCCCACTTAATTTTTAAATACAAATATTTTTTTGTACAGTATTTTTGCCGCCCCAGGGGCGTCATTTGATAGGGTTAGGGGAGGCAGTTGCCCCCTCCCCTGAAACTGAAAATGACTGAAATTTACAAAAAATACTTTCAGTTTTCATCATTACATCATATTATAATATAATGTATTGTATATTATATAATGCTTGCCCCCCCAATCAAAATTTCAAGCCCCTGTGCCGCCCTCTCACAATTTGCCGCCCTAGGCAGCTGCATATATTGCCTAATGGATAAAGCAGCCCTGCCAATCAAACTGAGTTATTTTCTCAAAGTTCGCATCACCCTGTGGAATATTCTAGCATTTATAAAATATGTACTGAAATTAAAATCCAACTATAGCCTCATGTTTTATCAACATTTTGTTTTTGTATTCATTCGCTTACATTAGACTATTAGACCATAAAAAATTAGATACTTTAATAACTCGCCATGTTTTTACGGGTCACCCGTAAAAACATGACAAACTCGTTTCACGGGTTTACCCATATGTACGTCAATGGTGAATATTAAATTCTTACTTGTATGTAAAAAATATATAATAACTACGTCTTAAATCCGACCAAATTTCATTTGCTTATCTCAACCGGTTTTAAAGCAATAAATAAATCGTCAGATTGTAAGAAAAATTTCAACACCCTCTATTTCAGAAACGAAGCATATGCGAACATAGGTTTATAAAGCAAAAAAAAAAAATAGTTTTCATGTAGAATTACGCCTTGAAGTTTGCCCCATTCTTATTTAAAATCACCTTGTATTGATGAAAAACATGGCTAATTGTTAAAGTATTTAACTTTTTTATGGTCCAACATAAGCGTATGAATCAAAAAACAGAATGTTGAGAAAACATGAAGCTATAGTTGGTTTTCAATTTGAGTATTTTATAAATGCTAGAATATTCTACAGGGTGATGCGAAGTTAAAAAAAAAAACACAGTTTCATTGGTACACTCGGTATACAATGAAAATTTACCTGTTTAGGCCAATCAAGTTAGGTTTTTACTAGACATAACGGAAAAGACAAGGTTTGACAGTTGAAATGTGTAGTATGAGATATTACAAAAAGACTACCATCTTTGGATTCATCAATTTTTTAGTGGAACATATTTTAAATAAACAATCAAAACGTCAAACTTAGTTTTTACTCATAACTTAAAAACTTGTTTATTTAAAAATTTGACGTCCACAGGTAACTTTCTCAGAAAGAAAAGATACATCGAATGAGATACGCTAAATAAAAATCGGTTAATAAACAAAAAAGTTATTGCAAAACGGATGACAAAATCACTGTTTTTGAATATTGTTAATAACAATTTTATTGTTTATTAAAATAAGTTTAAATATACCTAAACTTGAGGGCATTATGGTGTTTGAATGGTGTGCAAAAAATGGTCCAGATCTGTTAAATAGTTTTTGCAAAATTTAATTTGTTTATAAAATTTTTTGAAAAACTAGCTAAGTTCTGAGGCTGGTCCAGTTAATATGGCTAAATGTATCTCAATAATCCGGGGCTCATTTCCTTCGTTAAGATGTATACTAACAGCTTATGAAAAAAAAAAAGTAAAAAAAATTACATATACGTACACAAAATTATTTGTTAATAAATAGCAGTTTTTAAGCTTATAAACAATTAAAATAATTTCGTAGAAATTAAATCAAATTAAATGGCAATAAAAAATATGGAAAGCTAATTAAAATACACAACTTTCAAAAAAAAATTTTAGGTCCTACGACCCTTGGGGTCTGAGATAGCCCCTTTTTTTGAAAAAATCACTGTTACGTTAATTAACAACACTAAGAGCTGAAATTAACCAATCTTTTATAAGAAAAGTCAAAGTTTTTAACAAAGTTTTTAGTAAAAAAAAATGTTAAAAATTGTTTAAATAGGAGTGTTATAAACACAGAGTATTTTGCGTTCCGACTAAAGTAAAAAATAGCGGGCGTAGTCGACTGACTGAATAGTGGGCGCGGTTGGTGACCGGCATGCGGCATTAACTATTAAAATTACGTTATCCCGACCACAAAAATCAACTTTAAGGTGAGTAACAAATTTTCGTCATTCCTTATGTTTTCGAGGTCTCTGAATCCGAATATGGAGTTAATTTTTTTCTAGAATTAATGAAACATGTTCAAAAATCAAATTTTATGCAAAAATGCGAAAAATAAATTTTGATGATTTTTCAATTTTAACGCACTGTATTTTTGGTCGCTGTAAATATTTCCTTTTGAAAATTTTACTGTGTTATCTTTGAAGCATTTAAATAACAACGAGATTTGTCCAAAATGACTCAACACGTTAAAAGAGAAGTTGTTAATTTTTAAACATTTTGTCGTCA